>NC_079193.1:349171165-349471165 GCF_029499605.1 Hyla sarda
TACATCGGAGCAACGGTTCTCCCAGACCGCTTTATAATGGCGAAGCATGTGTTGACGCAAGGCCGTGGTGCCGACATTGGGACCCTGGCCACGCTTCACCTTCTGCCGACAGATCTTGCATGTGGCTTAGTGAACCTCCTCCGGATGCCTTATTTAAAACTTCCACAATGCCGAGTAGCTGATTTTCCCACCTGCAGTCTGCACTAATTGACTGCTACTGGCGCCGTCTCCAGGAACCCCTGTTCCACTACCTCCTGGAAAGGTAGGCTGCCGCGAAGCAGGTGGTCTCCCCCGGGCACGTTTGGCTCCTGAATTTCAACTCCTGCCACCACACTGACTGCCAACTGTGCTACCGCCTTGCTGCCTCAAGGGCAACCTGCAACTCTCTTCTGATGATGATGAAGCCCCTTCTGCACCCGGCTCCCAATTGCGATCGGCTTAATCATCATCATCAACAGTTGTGTGCACGTCACTGATGTCCTCCTCAGGTTGCCCAACAGTGTCTGCTTCAGGACCCTGAACACTTGCAACACCGCCTCCCACGTCATTCTCCGCATCACTACTTGGCCGCCTAGCGGAGCAAGCGGCGCATGTCTCCTCCCCTTCTTGACTGTCCAGTACCTGCTGACTGTCCTCTATTAGATCGTCCTCAGTAAATAGTGGAGCTGAACCCACAGCATAAGATACTTCTTTAGGAGAGGGAACAGCATAGGACAAAGGCAATGGGAGGACATGGACTGCTCCCGGGCCATGCCAACTGAGGGTTGAGGAACCCACCAACTGTTGACTGGGGGGTGTCAGATGTCACTTGTGATGATGTGGATGTGGGTGTTAACCAATCCACAATGGCAGATGGGTTGCTGGTGGAGACACGACCGCTGGCTTATAACTGGAGCTCAGGCCTCTCGTTACAACTACTGCTACCACTTGCTCCAAGTCTGCTGCCAACTCTGCCTGAAGTATTTAGGCCTCTGCCACTCCTCTGTGCACGTCCTGGCACTTCTCTGCCTGACATACTTAGGGCGTTTATGAGGGTATTATAATCCGCTACACTACTCTTTAAACAACACTTGTCTAGAACAGCAGCAGGTGATTACTTACGGCTGTCCTTTCATAGTATGTAGGCCCTTGACAGATTAACAGGTACTAGATGGTACAATACTTCGATGTACCTATGCGGTATGCACTGATGAGGGCAGTAATATGCCTAACTATACGCAGAAAAAATCTGTATTTTTGTAAAACACCAGCCGGTGGATACTATTGTTTGGACTTTGACAGCTTAACAGGTACTAAATGGTACAATACTTGGATGTACCTATGAATAGGAGGTTTAGCAATCAATGATCCTTCTCAGCATAACAGCACAGCACTCTGCACTCCTGCCTTTCCCTAATGCTGATGTGACTAGCAGCTGCAGTGTAACGCTGTGGTATGAGCTATTCACACACACGCAGTCCAGTCCTTTCTATCTGAGTGCATAGATGAAATGAAGAGAGGCAAGATGGCCGCTTATATAGGGCCTGTGACATCACAGGGGTCAGTGAACACTGATAGGCTGCATCTCACATGTGATTCAGGGTCAGCCCGCCTACCTTCATTCCCGCCGCTGTTTCCAGCCCTCCCATAATCCCCTGCCCCATGTACTCACATGTGGATCCACCATCTTAGGTCTCCAACAGCCTGGAACGCTGTAAAATGGAGTTTAATGAAGCGATTTGCGCAATAGAATCGTTGTGAATCGAATATTTCATGAAATTCGTAACAAATTCGGGATTGTCAACTTCGATTCGCTCATCTCTAGTCACCACCCATCTTGAAAAGTTTCCCCCCTCACATATACTAATGTGCCACAACCAGGAAGTTAATATCACCAACCATTCCCATTTTATTAAGGTTTATCCATTTAAATGGCCCACCCTGTATATGTGAATCAATATATAATTCATTTGGGATGTCCATTTTCCTTATAAGCAGAGAGTTTCAAAGTTAAAAAAAAATCCATATTTTCTAATTTTTCATAAAATTTTGGAATTTTTCACCAAGAAATGATGCAAGTATCGACGAAAATTTACCACTAACATAAAGTAGAATATGACACGAAAATAAATCTCGGAATCAGAATGAAAAGTAAAAGCATCCCAGAGTTATTAATGCTTAAAGTGACAGTGGTCAGATTTGCAAAAAAGGCCTGCGTCCTTAAAGTGAAAATGAGCTGCGTCCTAAGGGGTTAAGCAGCTGGGCTGAAAATAAAAAGGTGATTTTATAAGTTTGTCAACTACTTTCTGCTCCTGAAAAGATAAAGGGGGAGATTTATGAAAACCTGTCCAGATGAAAAGTTGCTGAGTTGCCTGTAGCAACCAATCAGATCGCTTCTTTCATTTTGCAGAGGCTTTTTCCAAAATGAAAATATTGCTAACAGGTTGCCTTTAACCGGTTGCCGTCTAAGGATGGCAACCAGTGTATGGCGCGCCATACCGGCCAGCCTTTAGCTGATTCCTGTAGCTGGGGGGCGCCGTTAATAGCCAACATGTGGTGATCGCCACAGCCGTATATTAACTATTTAGAACACCGCTGTCAAAGCTGAGAGCGGCGTCTAATGGGAGCTTTAACTAGTCCCTGGTGGTCCAGTGGGGTGTATCCTCTCCTTTCTTCCTGGTCCCTACTCTGAGATTGATAAAGCCTGGCTGAACCAGGCTTATCAAGAGAGCACAGAGCACACAGATCAATGTAGTTCTATGGAACTATATTGATCTGTATGAGGAATCTAATGATTCCTCCTAAAAGTTCCCTAAGGGGACTAATAAAATGTGTTAAAAAAAAAAGAGTTTTATAAAAGTAAAAAAATAAAATAAAACACCCATTAACCTTTTTCATATTAAAAGTTTGAATTACCCCCCTTTTACTAAATTCAATATAAAATATTTAAACATAATAAAAACAAACATTTGTGATATCACCGCGTGCGCAAATGTCCAAACTATGAAAATACAATATCAATTAAACCGCATGGTCAATGGCATTTACGTAAAAAATTAGCAAAGTCCAAAATTGCATATTTTTGGTGCCTTTGTATACCCTAAAAGAATTATAAAAAGTGATCAAAATGCACCATCAAAACAAACATGGTACCAATAGAAACTTCAGATCAAGATGCAAAAAATTGAGCCCTTACATCCCCGTATATGGAAAAATGAAAAAGTTATAGGTGTGAAAAGATGACAATTTTAAACATTCTAATTTTGGTGCATGTAGCTATAATAATTTTTTTTTGTAACATAAGTTCATGAGGATGAAAAAAGACCAGAATCCATCAAGTTCAACCTATATCCCTAATGAGTCCCTACTGAGTTGACCCAGAGGAAGACAAAAAACCCTCATACTAGGGAAAAATTCCTTCCCGACTCCAAATATGGCATCAGAATAAATCCCTGGGTCAACGTTTTGTCCCTATAAATCTATTATCCATAACCTGTAATATTATTACTCTCCAAAAATGCATCCAGGCCCCTTATGAACTCTTTTACCAAGTTCACCATGACCACCTCCTCTGAGAGAGAGTTCCATAGTCTCACCGCTCTCACAGTAAAGAACCCCCGTCTGTGCTGGTGTAGAAACCTTCTTTCCTCTAAATGGAGAGGATGCCCCCTTGTTATAGATACAGTCCTGGGTATAAATAGATTATGGGAGAGATCTCTGTACTGTCCCCTGATATATTTTTACAGAATTATTAGGTCTCCACCAAAGCCTTCTTTTTTCGAAACTAAATAACCCTAGTTCTGATAATCTTTCTGGGTACTGTAGTCCTCCCATTGCCCGTATTACTCTGGTTTTTAGACATGTGCAATTTGTTTCGGCACAAATGTCTAATTTACCGAATTGTACCGTTTTCGGGCATTCGGACAGATCCGAATGAACGAAAACATATTTTGAACATTTCCGAATAGCCACGATAATACGAATAGCAAAATAACGAATGCATTCGTTATTTACCGAATGCATGCGGTAAATAACTAATGCATTTGTTATCCATAAACGAAAGTAAAGAATTAATTCTAATTTTTATTATTGGTCCTAACACTGTTGCGCTACACACGCTTTCTGTTACTGTTACAGGGTGCCTCCAGCTGTTGCAAAACTACAACACCCAGCATGCCCTGACAGCCAAAGGCTGTCTGGGCATGCTGGGAGTTGCAGTTTTGCAACAGCTGGAGGCACACTTTGGCAAACATGTGCAAAGCTTTTTAATTCATTTTCAAATTTCGCTCGCTTTTTTCAGAAATACGTTAGTAGGTCAATGACATGCATAGTAATTGCCATGGGAACATTTTTCATTCATAAAACCGCAGGCTTAATTGGATGATTGCCGTTTAGAACGTTGGGACCCCAAACATTCTAAACGGCAATTATCCAATTAAGTCTGCGGTTTTATGAATGAAAAATGTTCCCACGGCAATTACTATGCATGTCATTGACCTACTATAACCCATTTCTGAAAAAAGCGAGCGGAAATTGAAAATTAATTAAAAAGCATTGTGCATGTTTGCCAAAGTGTGCCTCCAGCTGTTGCAAAACTGTAACTCCCAGCATGCCCAGACAGCCTTTGGCTGTCAGGGCATGCTGGGTGGGTGTTGTACTTTGCAACAGCTGGGGGCACCCTGGTAACAGTAACAGTGTTAGCGCAAGTGACAGGACATGTTATACATAAATCACCCGACAATCAAACACATCGATCAAACACATCAATCATTCATACAGCATTCATTCATTCATTCAACATTACATTATGTATTAATAATAAATCACATAAAATTATATTATCTTACCTGTCTTCCAATGTTCCGATCTCTGCAGCGGCCCTCTTTACCTACACACACACGCTCCCGATAATGGTCCCCTGCTTAAAAAAGATTTACCCGAATGTACCCGAATACCAAATGTATCCGAAAGAAAATAAAAACCTGAATACCAAATGCATCCAAAAGAAAATAAAAACCAGAATACTGAATGTATCCGAAAAATGAAACCGAACACCCGAATACCGAATGTATCCGAAAAATCAAAACCGAAAATATTACCGAACCGAAAATTTTATCCAAAACGAAAAAACAAGACAAAACAAAAATGTTTCTTGTGCACAAGTCTACTGGTTTTACATCAGTAGAATTATTTCCTTGTCGTGGGCATCTATGCCCCTATTGATGCCCCCATTATTTTATTTGCCTTGGCAGCAGCTGCCCGACAATAGTCACTACAGCTAAATTTACTGTTAATTAAGACTCCTAAATCCTTTTCCACATCAGTCATCTCTAGTGTTCTCCCATTTAATACATAATCCCAGCCCGGATTATTCTTCCCCATGTGCATTACCTTACATCTGCCATTTCCCAGCCCAAACCTCCAACCTATCCAGATCCATTTGTAACAGTTCACTGTCCTCTATTGTGTTTACCGCTTTACAGAGTTTAGTATAATCTGCAAAAATTGCTACTTTGCTATTCAACCCCTCTACAAGGTCATTAATGAATATATTAAATAGAACAGGACCCAAGACTGACCCCTGTGGTACCCCACTAGTAACAGTAACCCAATCAGAATAAGTACCATTAATAACCATCCTCTGTTTCCTATCACTGAGCCAGTTACTTACCCACTTGCACACATTTTACCCCAGTCCAATCCTTCTCATTTTATATACCAACCTTTTTATGTGGCACCACATCAAATGCGTTGGAAAAATCCAGATATACGACATCCAGCGATTCCCTCTGGTCCAGAATGGAGCTCACCTCCTCATAAAAGCTGATCAGTTTCACAGGACCGATCCCTCATAAACCCATGCTGTTATGGGGTCATACATTTATTTTTATCAAGATACTCAAATATAGCATGTCTTAGAAAACCCTCAAACAATTTACATACAATGGAGGTAAAACTAAAAGGCCTATAATTCCCGGGGTCACCTTTTGAGCCCTTTTTAAACATTGGCACCACATTTGCTATGCACCTGTCCTGGGGAACAGTCCCTGTTACTATAGATTCCCTGAAAATAAAAAAAAGGGGTCTGTTTCTTACATTACTTAATTCCTTTAGAACACGGGGGTGAATGCCATCTGGAGCTGGTGATTTGTTTATTTAGATTTTTTGTAGGCGGCACTGTACTTCTTCCTGGGTTAGACAGGTGACCTGTACTGGGGAGTTTACCTTATCACGCTGTATTTTACCTGCTATTTCATTTTCCTCTATGAATACAGTGGAGAAGAATGTGTTTAAAGGGGTACTCCGGTGGAAAACATGTTTTTTTAAAATCAACTGGTGCCACAAAGTTAAACAGATTTGTAAATTACTTCTATTAAAAAATCTTTACCCTTCCAGTACTTATTAACAGCTGTATGCTACCGAGGAAATTATTTTCTCTTTGAATTTATTTTTTGTCATGTCCACAGTGCTCTCTTCAGACACCTGATGCCCGTATCAGGAACTGTCCAGAGCAGGAGAAAATCCCCATAGAAAACCTATGCTGCTCTGGACTGTTCCTGATACAGGCATCAGGTGTCAGCAGAGGGCACTGTGGACAAGACAAAAAATAAATAAAAAAATAAATGAATTTCCTCTGTAGCATACAGCAGTTTGAAAGTACTGGAAGGGTAAAGATTTTTTAATAGAAGTAATTTACAAATATGTTTTACTTTCTGGCACCACTTGATGTAAAAAAAAAAAAAGTTTCCCACCGGAGTACATCTTTAACCCCTTACCGACCTATGACATACCTGTACGTCATGAGTGGGAAGGTGTTCCCGACCCATGACGTACCAGGTATGTCATGAACATTTTTGCTGCTACTGGCGGCATCCCGCAGCGCCCGGTAAAATGGTGGCTATCACTGATAGCCAGCCATCTTACCATGCGACCACGGGGGATTTCATCCCCCACCCCCAGCGATTGCTGCTATCAGCTAGTCAAATCTGACTAGCTGATAGCAGCGTTTCGCTATCAGAATACTTAGCAGCGCGGTATGTGAGTCCCGATCACGGGGATCGGGACACACACCGCTCTGCTAAGTGTCCCTTACCCGTCCCCCGGCGTCACTTACCCGGCCATGAAGTGTCCCGAGCGGTTACGGCGCGAGCGGCGTCCTCCAGGCGGTCCCGGCGGTGGTGCGTCCCCGGCGGTGTTTCCAGCAGCAGGGCGACATCTTCAACGGCAGCAGTGAGATCGCCGTAAAGCGATCTCACCGCTGCCTCTGGGAGTTTCAAAACTGCAATTCCCAGCATGCCCAGACAGCCTTTGGCTTTCTGTGCATGCTGGGAGTTGTAGTTTTGCAACATCTGCAGGTCTACAGTTTGGAGACCACTGTATAATGGTCTCCAATCTGTGCTCTTCCAGATGTTGCAAAACTACAAATCTCAGCATGCTCAGTCTGTCCAGGCATGCTGGGAGTTGTAGCTCTGTAACATCTGGAAGAGCACAGATTGGAGACCATTATACAGTGGTCTCCAAACTGAGGACCTCCAGATGTTGCAAAACTACAACTCCCAGCATACCAGACTGCCAAAGCATGCTGGAAGTTGTAGTTCGGCAACATCTGATCCTTCAGATATTGCCGAACTACAACTTCCAGCATGCCTGGGTAGTCTGGGAATGCTGGGATTTGTAATTTTGCAACAATTGGAGGCACACTAGTTGGGAAACGTTGTCCGTTTCCTAACTTAGTGTTTCCCAACCCGTGTGCCTCCAGCTGTTGCAAAACTATAACTCCCAGCATGCACCAGTGGAAACACAAAGTTAAGTAATAAACTTTCAAGTGTTTTGCAACCAGTGTGCCTTCAGCTGTTTCATAACTCCGCCCCCAGCATGCACGGACAACCAAAGGGCATTCTGGGAGTTGTAGCAGTATGCCTCTAGCTGTTGCATAACTACAAGTCCCAGCATGCCCTTCTGATGTCACTGCATGCTGAGATTTGTAGTTTTTCCAATAGCTGAAGGCACACTGGTTGCGAAACACCAGTTTGTTATCTAACTCCGTGTTTCGCAACCAGTATGCCTCCAGCTGTTGCAAAACTACAACTCCCAGCATGCACGGACAGCCAAAGGGCATGCTCGGAGTTGTAGTTTTGTAACAGCTGGATGTTTGCACCCCCCAATGTAGTTTCCAAAATGGGGTCACATGTGGGGGGTCCACTCTTCTGGCACCATAGGGGCTTCCTAAATGGGACATGCCCCCCAAAAACCCTTTCAGATAAACTCACTCTTCAAAATCCCATTGTCGCTGCTTCCGTTCTGAGCCCTCTAGTGCGCCCGCCGAACACTTTACATATGAGGTATTTCCTTACTCGAGAGAAATTGGGTTACAAATTTTAGGGTGATTTCTCTCCTTTTACCCCTTGTAAAAATTCAAAATTGGGTCTACAAGAACATGCAAGTGTAAAAAATGAAGATTTTGAATTTTCTCCTTCACTTTGCTGCTATTCCTGTGAAACACCTAAAGGGTTAAAACACTTACTGAATGTCATTTTGAATACTTTGGGGGGGTGAAGTTTTTATAATGGGGTCATTTATGGGGTATTTCTAAAATGAAGACCCTTAAAATCCACTTCCAACCTGAACTGGTCCCTGAAAAAGTACGATTTTGAAAATCTTGAGAAAAATTGGAAAAATGCTGCTGAACTTGGAAGCCCTCTGGTGTCTTCCAAAAGTAAAAACACATACATTTTTGATACAAACATGAAGAAGACATATTGTAAATGTGAATCAAAATGTAATTTATTTGGAATATCCATTTTCCTTACAAGCAGAGAGTTTCAAAGTTAGAAAAAGTTTTCTTGACATTTTTAGATTTTTTACCAAGAAAGGATGCAAGTATGAGGGAAATTTTACCAATACCATAAAGTAGAATATGTCACGAAAAAACAATCTCGGAATCAGAATGATAACTAAAAGCATTCCAGAGTTATTAATGTTTAAAGTAACAGTGGTCAGATGTTCAAAAATGCCCAGGTCCTGAAGGTGAAAATGGGCTGGGTCGTGAAGGGGTTAATATATTTGCTTTTTTCTAATCCCCGTCTATCATTTTTAAAGAACCTACACTCATATTTTTGACCTTTTTGCTATTTATATAGTTAAAGAACCTTTTGGGGTTAGTTTTACTCTCTTTGGTAATGAGTCTTTCTGTCTCTACTTTTGCGGCTTTTATCTGTTTTTTACATATTCTACATTTTTCTCTATAGCTTTTTAATTCTTCTTCACTGCCGTCCTGTTTTAGTAGTTTAAATGCTATATTTTTTTCATGTATTGACCCTTAACAATTGTATTTATCCATATTTGTTTTCTTTTATTTCTGACCCTTTTATTCCCATAAGGTATATACATCTTACAGTGAGAATTTAAGATATTTTTAAAGACTCCCATTTAATGTCAGTATTCTTGTTTTTAAGGATGTTACCCCAATTAATATTGCTAAGGGCTCCTCTGAGTTGATTAAACTTCGCCTTCCTAAAGTTCATTGTTTTCGTGGCCCCTTGAGAGATTTCCTTATTGCAGAACAAGTTATAATATATTATATTATGATCACCATTTCCCAGGTGTCCTTCTACCTGCACATTAGTTACTCTGTCAGGTCTGTTGGTTAATATTAAGAGTAGAGTGCCCCCTCTGGTCGGGCCCTGCACCATTTGGGACAGATAATTGTCTTTAGCTATAGTCAGAGACCTGTTTCCTTTATGAGATTCACAGGTCTCAGTCTCACTGTTTATATCAGGATAGTTAAAGTCCCCATTATTATTACATCATTCTGATTTGCTGCCTTGTTTATTTGCCTCAGTAATTGATCTTCTGCCTCTTCCATTATGTTTGGTGGCTTATAGCAAACCCCTATCAGAATTTTTTTTAAATTTCCATGTAATTCTACCCATAATTTAAAGACAAACTCCTCCCCCTTTCCATTTTGTCCAATCCTTCCTGAATAGACTATAACCCTGTATGTTGACCGCCCAGTCACAGCTATCGTCCAACCATGTCTCTGTTATACCCACTATGTCATAATCCTCCTCAGACATCATCAACTCTAGTTCATCAGTTTTATTGGTCTAGCTTCTGGCATTAGTCAACATGCAGTTCAATGGTGTATGTTTTTTTTTCCTATGAAGCTTATCTCTATTAACTATTCTAACCCCTCCCTCCCTCCGCTCCACTCCCAGATACATTAATAAGTCCCACCTCTCTATCTACACTATCTTCCCCCTCTATGATGTAGGTTCCCTTCCCCCCTAGTTCCTAGTTTAAACACTTCTCAACCCTTCTGGCCATCTTCTCCCCAAGCACAGCTGTACCCTCCCCATTGAGATACAACCTACCTCTACCTACCTAGGGTAGAGCCGGTATCCGACAGAGAAGTCGGCCAAGTTCTCCATGAACCTAAACCCCTCCTTCCTACACCAGCTGCTGAGCCACTTATTTACCTCCCTAATCTCCCCCTGCCTCTCTGGTGTGGCTCGTGGTACAGGTACTATTTCAGAAAATATTACCTTGGAGGTCCTTGCCTTAAGCTTGCGGCCTAAGTCGCTAAAATAATTTTTATGGACACTCCTCCTACCTCTTACTTTGTCATTGGTGCCAATCTGTACCATGACTGCTTCTCCAGCCCCACCCAGCAACCTGTCAACCCGATCCGTGATGTGCCAAACTTGAGGAAGACAACACACTGTTCAGCGATCCCGGTCTTTGTGACAGATCGCCCTGTCTGTCCCCCTTATAATAGAGTCCCCCACTACCAGAACCTGTCTGGCCTGCCCTGCACTCCTCCTTCCCTCCTTACTGGAGCAGACACCCCCCTGGCGGGCAGAGGCAGAGTCCTGCTGCAGTACTAAGTGAAACAATGTAGCAGAAAAGACTCGCAAACAAACCACTGCTGTAAGACGTATGGACATTATTCCATGTAGCGTATCATGACACAGTCCATGTTGGGAAAGGGAGGAGAAGGGGGCAGGGGGTACATGTGGGATAGAGCAGTTTCGTGCCGACTGGGCACTTCCTCAAGCAACACGAACACTCACTCCACATATTTCTTTATGAATGCTCCGATTTCTTTATGAATGACTTAACAGTTCCTCCCCGGTGTGACTCCGTTCACCAAGGCAAACCTTGTGAAGAACCGCGTGTAACCGCCGTGCCCTGTACACATGGTATGCTGAAGGGGCACTAAGACTTGTCCGTGTAGTGGAGGCTGAGGACACGGTGGAGGATGAGGAGGCCGAGTCGCACACTGTCACAAGACCAATGGCCTGAGAGCATGGAGCAGGAAGCTGTGTGACCTGTCCAAGTTGCTATTATGGCTGTTCAGGAACCACATTCACCCAGTGGGCGAAAGGACATGTATTGTCCCTGACCATAGTTACAGCTCCAGATGTCGATGCTGCCGTCCACTTTGGTACACACTGACAGGCTCAAGGACTTGCCCACCTTCACTTCCACAAAATTGTGCAGGGCTGGTACTCCCTTCTTGGCAAATAAATTATGGCTTGGGACTCTCCACCTCGGCTCGGCACAAGCTATCAGTCCTCTGAAAGGTGCAGAGTCCACCACTTGAAAAGGGAGGGACTGCAGCACCAGCAACTTGGACCAGAACACATTCAGCTTCTGTGCTATTGGATGAGTGGTCACATACGGTTGTCTCTTGGACATGGCTTTTCAGATTGATTGCTGGCAGAATGACTGACTAAAAGTAGGAGGAGCAGGAGCATCTGGAGCGACAGAAGGAAGGTATGACACACAGCCCTCTTTGGCTGAGGTGGTAGAGCCTTGGCTGGCTGAAAGAGGGACCTGCGTGCCATTGGGTGATGTACCAGGCTGAACCAACACATCAGAGCCATGGTTCTTCCAGGTCGCTTTATGGTGACACAGCATATGTTGACGTGGGGCCGTGGGGCTAACATTGGGATCCTGGCCACGCTTCACCTTCTACCGACATATCTTGCATGGGGCTATGTTAACTTCCTCCGCATTCTTGATGAAAAACTGCCACACTGACGAGTAGCTGATTTTCCTACCAACAGTCCGCACTAATTGACTGCTATTGCCGCCATCTCCAGGAGCCCCTGTTCCACTACATCCTGGAAAGGTAGGCTGCCGCAAAGCAGGAGGTCTCCCCCGGGCAAGTTTGGGTCCAGAATTTATACTTCTGCCACCATGCTGACTGCCAACAATGCTGCCACCTTGCTGGCTCCGCTGCTGCCTCACGGGCAACCTGCAACCCTCTTCTCCTGATGATGATGAAGCCCCCTCTGCACCCTGCTCACAATTGTGATCATATTCATCATCATCAACAAGTGTCTGCACGTCGCTGATGTTCTCCTCAGGTTCATCAAGAGTGTCTGCTTCAGGACCCTGAACACTGGCAACACCACCTCTCACGTCCCTCTCCTCATAACTACCTGCCCACCTAGAGGAGTAATCAGCTGATGTCTCCTCAACTTCTTGGTTGGGCAGTAGCTGCTGACTGTCCTATATAAGATCATCCTTAATGAATAGTGGAGCTAAACCCACAGTATAAGATACTTCTGTAGGGGAGGGAACAGCATAGGACCAAGGCAATGGGAGGACAGGGACTGCTCCAAAACCATGCCAACTGAGGGTTGTGTCTGAGGAACCCACCGACTGTTGACTCAGATGTCACTTGTGATGAATGGATGACCGTGTTAACCAATCGATGACGGCAAATGGGTTGCTGGTTGAGACACGACCCCTCTGTGCACGTCCTCAGACTTCTCAGCCTGACATACTTAGTGCGTAAATGAGGGGAGTACAATATACTTCACTACACTTAAAACAGTATTTGTCTAGAACAGCAGCAGGTGTGTACTTTTGGCTGGCCTTTTACAGTAACTAATGAGAGTACAAAAGAATTCCGGCACACCAATCTTAAATGCAAATAGTCTTTCTTTTTATTAAGGCATGGCTTAATAAAAAGAAAAACTATTTGCATCTAAGATTGGTGTGCCGGGATTCTTTTGTACTCTCATTGGATCTCCTATCCCTGGCACACGCACCGATCCAAGTGCCGACCGAATACATTGTGTTTTACAGTAACTAGGCCCTTAAGACGTTATCAGGAACAAAATGGTACATCACTTAGATGTATGTATGTGGTATGCACTTATGAGGGCAGTAGAATGTGCTCCTCTACGCTTAACAGTATTTGTCTAGAATAGCAGCAGGTGTGTACTTATGGCTGTCCTTTCACAAAATATTACACTACTTAGATGCACGTATGTTGTATGCACTTATGAGGGGAGAAAAATGTGCTACAGTATGTTTCAAAAAGTATTTGAGTACAACACCAGACAGTGATCACTTTTGCCTGGACTTTCACAGTATCTAGGCCCTTGAGATTTTAACAGGTACAAAATAGTACCTAGATGTAGGTATGTGGTATGCAATTATGAGGGCAGAAAAATGCATTACAGTACGCTTAAAAAAGTATTTGAGAACAACATCAGCAAGTGAGTACTTTTGCCTGGCCTTTCACAGTATCTAGACCCTTGACAGATTATCAGGAACAAAATGGTACATCACTTATATGTATGTATGTGGTATGCACTTATGAGTGCAGTAGAATGTGCTCCTCTACGCTTAACAGTATTTGTCTAGAACAGCAGCAGGTGTGTACTTTTGGCTGTCCTTTCACAAAATAGTAAACTACTTATATGTACATATGTGGTATGCACTTGTGAGGGGAGAAACATGTGCTATAGTATGCTTAAAAAAGTATTTTAGTACAGCACCAGATGCTGAGTACTTTTGCCTGGACCTTTACAGTATCTAGGCCCTTGAGAGTTTAACAGGTACAAAATAGTACACTACTTAGATGTAGGTATGTGGTATGCACTTATGAGGGCATAAAAATGCACTACAGTACACTTAAAAAAGTATTTAGGTAAAAAAACATCCGGTGAATACTTTTGCCCGGCCTTTCACAGTATCTAGGTTCTTGAGAGTTTAACAGGTACAAAATAGTACACCACTTAGATGTAGGTATGTGGTATGCACTTATGAGGACAGAAAAATGCCCTACAGTACACTTAAAAAAGTATTTGAGTACAACACCAGCAGTACACAACAGTACTGCAGCACACAGTCGCTGTGTACTAAACCCAAAATTGAACTTTCTCTCAATCTCACTCCTTTCTCTGTCAGTGCTTCTAGGCAGGATTTGCGCTCGAGCTGAATCGCTGATGTTCTTCTGTGCAACACATAGCTCTCTGCCTCTCTCTGTAATACCTCAACAACACCAAAAAAGTCCCCAGAGGATCTTTGGGACAACTATAGAAAATACAACTCCTTAGGGAATTACCCCCTCAGAGATAACCCTGACTAAAGATCCCCCTAAATAATACTTAAAACTTAACCTTTATTTCAATGGGTGCTGATTATATAGGAGTCACAGGGGGTGACTGGCTGCTGATAGGCTGCATCCTGCATGTAATTCAGGGTCATCACGCCGACCCTTGTTCCTGCCTTCCCAGGATTCCTTGCCCCATGTCCTCACATGTGGATCCACCATTTTAGATGCCCTGGAGCCTGGACCACACTAAATGGAGTTTAATGAAGCGATTTGCATAATAGAATCGCAGCGATATTTGTTACGAATCAGATTTTTTATGAGATTCATAACAAATTTGGATTCGTCAGATTCGATTCGCTCATCTCTAGTTAATATCTTTAGCCGTATGGACGTGATGCTGGAAAATACACACACACATACATACACACATTGGGGGAGATTTATCAAAACCTGCTATCAAAAGTTGCTGATTTGTCCATAGCAACCAATCAGATCGCTTCTTTCATTTTTCAAAAGCCTTTTCAAAAAGGAAAGAAGCAATCTGATTGGTTCCTCTGGAGAGGTTTTGATAAATCTTCCCCATTGAGTTTTGTATATATAGATTATCATTATCTTTTCCGTTGATTACATTATTTATGGTAGATGGGTGATTGAGGAGATGGGAAAACCATCATGACTCAGACAACACTTTTTGCACACTAATAGGTGTTCTTTTAAGATATATATTAAAAGCGAAGTTTTAGTACAGCACCTCTATTTTTCACTTATATTTTTTGTAAAATTCTGGCCGTGAGGTTATCCAACTAGGCTTATGTGTGGCCCTCTGACCTATATTACACATCTATTTTGCTGCCAGAAGCATTCAAGCAAATCTATGTTAATGAAAAGTCAGTAGAAGGAATGGAAATGGCAACATTAAAGAACATGCATAGATCAAAGGGCTCATGTACCTACCCATTTTAAAAAAAATGGTTTTGTATGGCAATTTTACTGGTAATACATCTGTATTACTAATGTTCATGTAAAGTGCCCTGAAAACAAGGGCGCTAAATCAATAAATAAATAAATACGAATAAGAAGAAGAATAAAAAGCGCATGAACTAATGGGCTGTCTAGTAGCACCTCTCTATAGTGCAATACAGTATAATGTAACATTTCACTGCTCTTTACTTGAGCTGCTCCTCTAGAGACCAGGTAAGGTTGACTCCATAACATTTTTTGTACCCTATGTAAAGAACCAAGAAAAAGCTTCCAGTTTCATGCGTGTATTTTATTTTACTTTTATTGGTAAGAACCTTCTTTATTTGTATGAAATATCGCCTTATTTGGGCCCTTGTGTTGGAATCATGCTACAGTTGTATGCACAACCTGATGGCTTGGGGCACCACTGTGTAATTTTTTTTATAAATGGTAAAAAAAAAAAAAATAATAATAATAATAATAATAATAATAAAAAATATATATATACTGGTGTCAGAAAGTTACAGATTTGTAAAATATTTCTATTAAAATATCTTAATCCTTCCAGTACTTATCAGCTGCTGTAAACTCACAGGAAGTTATTTTATTTTTGAATTTATTTTCTGTCTGACCACAGTGCTCTCTGCTGACACCTCTGTACAAATCTGTTTAACTTTCTGGCACCAATTAATAAAAAAAAAAAATGTTTTAAAACAGGAGTAGCCCTTTAAGAATTTTGGTGGGTCCCAGGGATCGGACCCCCATCAAGTGATGACATATCATATGCCATCACTTATTGAAATGGGAACAAACCTCTAAATATTTATATTGTGAAAATTACAATTACTGCTCTCAAGCTTAGATTTTGTTTTGTTTTAAAACCTAGTTAAGCTTTCATATTCTTCATGACATTTATTGCTCTTTGAATACCTTTGAAACAAATTGTTTAATAGCATCCTGACAAAAAGTAGAGCTGATGTGACTTTCTGTGATATTCCCGTAATGAGGGTCACTTCAGGGCAGACATCTTATTCTTGTTTTGTACATTTTGTTTTTGTATTATTCAATATTCTAATTGAACAAAGTACAAATAATAGCATAAACACCCAGCAATTTGACAATTAAAAGGCACGGTGTACAGAACCTTATGTTTCCATTAACATATGGTAATTACAGCCTGGTAAATGAATAGCAACCGGGATAAATATATACAATTTCATCTTCCATCTCTGTCTGTACTTTATTTACAATTATATCTACATTTTATTTTCTAACCAAGTAAACAGCAGATTAAACAAATTTGCACAATGTTTTGCGGCGCTTGTGCTTGTACAGTAATTGGCATAATGGTTGCAGTAAAATTATGCATGTTTAAGGCTTGGTTAATACGTCTATTACCCGGTTTTATCACAAACAAGCTGTAACAACAACAAATGCAAAATAAACACACATCTTGTGTATATGTAGCAGTCTGTAACAGCTTGATACAAACAAAATTTGTTCTGTAATTGTACTGTAATTGTTTCATACAGTTATAAAATACTGTACATAGAGAATGCTGTGTTACAAATAGAGATGAGCGAGCCAAAGCCGTCGAACCCAGAGTCGCTCAGAACTTTTCAAAAAATAAAGTTTAGCAAACACTAGAAGAGAGCGAATTGAAAGAAAGATGGGGAAAAACTCACGGTTTTGAAGTTGCTCATGTGGTTTGACTTTATTCTTTATACCCAGTGCGAATAAATTCCATATCGCAGGATGCCAGGGTCCACGGACAAACAGGTGAACAGCCGCATTTGTGTCAGACAACAGCGCTACTTCAGACCACGCCCCATCAGCTACCTGGGGATAGATAAATACACCTATGCCACCTACGTAACGGGTGAGGGGCGTTAACATTTTAAAAATATACAGTGTACCTAAAAACAGTAGAAAAACAGTTTCTATACTCCTGCAACAGTAACATATAATCATATAAAAGCACTCATGTCCAGTCTATCATTTAGACCGAGATTTCCTAGAGCAATGGTTTTAACCCCTTCCCGCTATTGGACGTATGCATACGTCCAGGCGAATTACACGTTCGCGCAAATGGACGTATGCATACGTCCAAGCGATCTCCTGCTCTGCCGCGGGCAGCGCAGGAGATCGCGGGTGGGACTCAGCTGTCAATCACAGCCGGAGTCCCACCGCAGCTGCCGGGGCCGCGATCGCGCCGGTCCCGGCAGCATTAACCCCATAGATGCCGTGATCAGTTCTGATCACGGCATCTATGGTGTTTGCAGGGGGAGCGCTCTCTCCCTGCCCATCAACGGCGGCTCCGCGATAAAATAAGGGGGATCGAGGGTGTCCAAGACACCCTCGATCCCCCTTGAAGAGATAGGAGTGAGGTGGCAGGGTTGCCACCCCTCCTATCCCTGCTATTGATCGGCAGAGCGACCGACCAATAGCAGACTGGGGGCGGGGGGGTTAAAGTTCGGTTCCCCTCCGCTATGCCCACCCATCGATGTCCGGGCACAGCGGGGGGAACCGTGTAGTAGCGGCGGCGGCAGCGGCGGTCACTTACCCGGCGGCGGCTGTGATCACGGCGGCGGTGGAGGTGAGTATGACGCCGCGTGTCCGGGAGTCTGTTGCCTAGCAACATCTGCAGGGCGACAGTTTAGAGAGTGGTCTCTAAACTGTCGCCCTCCAGATGTTGCAAAACTACAACTCCCACCATGCCTTGACAGCTGTTTGCTGTGTTGGCATGCTGGGAGTTGTAGTTTTGCAAGATTTAGAGGGGTTCAGGCTGGAGATCACTGACAGTGGTCTCTAAACTGTAGCCCTCCAGATATTACAAAACTACAACTCCCAGCATGCCCAGACAGCAGTTTGCTGTCTTAGCATGCTGAGATTTGTAGTTTTGCAACATCTGGAGGGCCACAGTTTAGAGACCACTGTCAGTGATCTCCAGCCTGAACCCCTCTAAATCTTGCAAAACTACAACTCCTAGCATTCAGGAACAGCAAATGGCTGTCTCGGCATGCTGGGAGTTGTACTTGCGTGCCTCCAGCTGTTGCATAACTACATCTCCCAGCATTCCCTTTGGCAATCAGTACATGCTGAGAGTTGTAGTTCTGCAACAGCTGAAGGCACACTGGTTGGGAAATACCGAGTTAGGTAATAGGTTCTATTACCTAACTCAGTATTTTCCAACCAGTGTGCCTCCAGCTGTGTCAAAACTACAACTCCCAGCATGCACGTTCTGTCAGTGCATGCTGGGAGTTGTAGTTTTGCCCCCCCTCCCATGTGAATGTACAGGTTACATTCACACTGGCGGCGGATTACAGTGAGTTCCCTGCTTCAAGTTTGAGCTGCAGCAGCCGCAGCTCAAACTCCTAGCGGGAGACTCAATGTAATCCGCCGTCAGTGTGAATGTAACCTAAAAACACTACACTAACATAAAATAAAGAGTAAAACACTACATATACACACGTACACTGCCCCCCACCACCACCACCCCTTCCCCCCCAATAAAAATGAAAAACGTATCCTACAGCAGTGGTTCCAAAACGGAGCCTCCAGCTGTTGCAAAACAAAAACTCCCAGCATTTCCGGACAGCCATTGACTGTCCAAGCATGCTGGGAGTTTAGCAACAGCTGGAGGCACCCTGTTTGAGAATCACTGGTGTAGAATACCCCTATGTCCACCCCTATGCAAATCCCTAATTTAGGCCTCAAATGCGCATGGCGCTCTCACTTTGGAGCCCTGTCGTATTTCAAGGCAACAGTTTAGGGCCACATATGGGGTATCGCTGTACTCGGGAGAAATTGCCTAACAAATTTTGGGGGGCTTTTTCTCCTTTTACCCCTTATGAAAAGGTAAAGTTGGGGTCTACACCAGCATGTTAGTGTAAAAAAATAACATTTTTGTACACTAACATACTGGTGTTGCCCCATACTTTAAAATTTCACAAGCGGTAAAAGAAAAAAAGCCTCCAAAATTTGTAATGCAATTTCTCCTGAGGACGGAGATACCCCATATTTGGGCGCAAAGTGTTCTGGAGACGCACAACAAGGCTCAGAAGGGAGAGTGCACCATGTAAATTTGAGGTCTAAATTGGTGATTTGCACAGCAGTGGCTGATTTTACAGCAGTTCTGACATAAGTGCAAAACAATAAATACCCACATGTGACCCCATTTTGGAAACTACACCCCTCACGGAATGTAACAAGGGGTACAGTGAGCATTTACACCCCACAGGTGTCTGACAGATCTTTGAAACAGGGGTCTGTGAAAATGAAAAATAAAATTTTTAATTTGCACAGCCCACTGTTCCAAAGATCCGTCAAATGCCAGTGGGGTGTAAATTCTCCCTGCACCCCTTATTACCTTCCGTGAGGGGTGTAGTTTTAAAAATGGGGTCACATGTGGGGGGGTCCACTGTTCTGGCACCACGGGGGGGGGACTTTGAAAATGCACATGGCCAAATTCTCTCTCCAAAAGCTCAATGATGCTCCTTCTCTTCTGAGCATTGTAGTTCGCCCCCAGTGCACTTCACGTCCACTTATTGGGTATTTCCATACTCAGAAGAGATAGGGTTACAAATTTTGGGGGGTATTTTCTGCTATTATCCCTTGTAAAAATGTAAAATTTGGGGGAAAACAAGCATTTTAGTGTAAAAAAAATATATTTTTTTTTACATATGCAAAAGTCGTGAAACACCTTTGGGGTGTTAAGGTTCACTTTACCCCTTGTTACGTTCCCCAAGGGGTCTAGTTTCCAAAATGGTATGCCATGTGGGTTTTTTTTCTGTCCTGGCACCATAGGTGCTTCCTAAATGCGGCATGGCCCCAGAGCAAAATTTGCTTCCAAAAAGCCAAATGTGACTTCTTCTCTTCTGAGACCTGTAGTGCGCCAGCAGAGCACTTTTCATCCCCATATTGGGTGTTTTCTGAATTGGGAGAAATTGGGCTTCAAATTTTGGGGGGTATTTTCTGCTATTACCTTTTCTAAAAATGTAAAATTTTTGCTAAACCAAGCATTTTTGGTAAAGAAAAAAATAATTTTTTTTTACATATGCAAAAGTTGTGAAACACCTGTGGGGTATTAAGGTTCACTTTATCCCTTGTTACGTTCCTCAAGGAGTCTAGTTTCCAAAATGGTATGCCATGTCATTTTTTTTGCTGTCCTGGCACCATAGGGGCTTCCTAAATGCGACATGCCCCCCGAGCAAAATTTGCTCTCAAAAAGCCAAATATGACTCCTTCTCTTCTGAGCATTGTAGTTCGCCCGTAATGCACTTCAGGTCAACTTATGGGGTACCTCCATACTCAGAAGAGATGGGGTTACAAATTTTGGGGGGTATTTTCTGCTATTAACCCTTGCAAAAATGTGAAATTTGGGGGGGAAACACACATTTATTGAAAAATTATTTTTTTTTTTTTACATATGCAAAAGTCATGAAACACCTGTGGGGTATTAAGGCTCACTTAATTCCTTGTTATGTTCCTCAAGGGGTCTAGTTTCCTAAATGCAACATGCCCCCAAAAAACCATTTCAGAAAAACGTACTCTCCAAAATCCCCTTGTCGCTCCTTCGCTTCTGAGCCCTCTACTGCGCCCGCCGAACAATTTACATAGACATATGAGGTATGTGCTTACTCGAGAGAAATTGGGCTACAAATTCAAGTATAAATTTTATCCTTTTACCCCTTGTAAAAATTCAAAAATTGGGTCTACAAGAACGTGCGAGTGTAAAAAATGAAGATTTTGAATTTTCTCCTTCACTTTGCGGCTTTTCCTGTGAAACACCTAAAGGGTTAAAACACTTACTGAATGTCATTTTGAATACTTTGGGGGGTGCAGTTTTTGTAATGGGGTCATTTATGGGGTATTTCTAATATGAAGACCCTTCAAATCCACTTCAAACCTGAACTGGTCCACGAAAAATAGCGAGTCTGAAAATTTTGTGAAAAATTGTAAAATTGCTGCTGAACTTTGAAGCCCTCTGGTGTCTTCCAAAAGTAAACACTTTTCAATTTTATGATGAAAATATAAAGTAGACATATTGTATATGTGAATCCCAAAAAAAAAATATTTGGAATATCCATTTTCCTTACAAGCAGAGAGCTTCAAAGTTAGAAAAATGCAAAATTTTCAATTTTTTCATAAAATTTTGGGATTTTTCACCAAGAAAGGATGCAAGTTACCACAAAAATTTACCACTATGTTAAAGTGGAATATGTCACGAAAAAACAATCTCGGAATCAGATTGATAAGTAAAAGCATTCCAGAGTTATTAATGTTTAAAGTGACAGTGGTCAGATGTGCAAAGAAGGGCTGCGTCCTAGAGGTGAAAATGGGCTGTGTCCTTAAGGGGTTAAAATTCCATTTGTAGTAAACATTTTTGTATGTCTATGCCTGCCGCTGAAGCCACTCGTTCAATCCCCAAGAATTGCGAAGTTCTCGGGTCATTATTGTGTTCTTCTTTTACAAGTAACATTTGTCTAGGGGAGCCTTTACCCCTCTGAAGGGAATTAACATGCTCCCTAAACCTTACATTCACAGGGCGATTCATACACCCTATGTAGAAAATATGGCATATGCAGCGGATGGTGTAGACAACGTTTTTTGTGCAACAACATACAAAGTCCTTACAATGCACTTCCACTCCTCCTAGAGTTACATATTTGTTGGTGCAACAAAAATTGCACCAATTGCAGTGGCCACACCTATGAATCCCTTGTAAAGTGCATTTGCTCAACCAATTTTTATTGGGGGAGCTAGTGCTAAAACTGCTGCATATTTACGTGTCTTTTAGATTTTTAAAACATTTTTAAAGGGACTAATGGCCTTTTTGATGTCCAATCTTTTAAATCGGAATCCTTTTGCAGGAGGAACCAGTTATTATTTATAGCATTTTTAATCTTTTGCGCAACTGGACTATAGGTAAATGAAAAGGAAAACCATTTATGGGTTTCCTTGCTGTTATGTTGATGTCCCTCCCAATATCTTCTGTTTTTTAACAGATCAGTTCTCCGAAAACTATATGCTAGGGTATTTAATTTTGTAAAGGCAAAAAATAAAATGTTACATTTTTGCAGACTTTTCTTACGCCCCGAGTCTTAGTGATGTAAAAGATATATATACCAAATTTCAAGAAGATTGGATAATATTTAGAGGTTGCACACTTTGATGAGTTTTGTAAAAGTAGGCAAAAAATATGATTTTTTCATGTTAATTACTTTTATTGGGAAAACTAAAAATCACAAACTTAAAATAATATTAAAACTATTAATAGGTAGTATGATAGGCAAAACATGTGTTAGTCAATCAACTTTGAACAATGCAATCCCTTCTTTTGTACGCTTGGTGACGACTTTTCTCTGATGCTCGACTACCCTCAAAAGAATGGTTTTTGTTCTTCATCCCTGACCGGTTCATTAATCAGCCTGAGTAACCCATTCGTCCAAAAAAGCCAATCCTACGTTTTCTTCTGACAGATACCAAAGGTGTTTCTTAGCAAGTGTGAGAGCACTTTTTTGACATCTGCATCTGGGTGAGTGCTCAGAAGCTGCAGCATATCCAAATCATTTTTGGAGCCCATCGACTTACAATTGCCTCATGCCAAAAGCGAACATATATGAGGCTGACAAAATGAGGAACGTGTTTCATTCTTTTCAATTATCTTTGAGGAATATTCAACTGTTTAGTGAAGAGGACAATTTTAAGTGCATATATTACCTTTGCCATCCACCTTGCTTGATGCAGAGCCCATGGGATCATGAAACTGAAGTTGTTTTGAGACCAACCTCCTAGTTACAGGAGTGAGAGTTGTAATAACTCTTTCTAGACTTTCTTCTTTTAGGACATTTTGAATGTAGTTAACCATTTCCACTCGTTCTTCCAGAAAACCTTGAACCCGACTTTCTTCATCCAGCATTGTTGTATATGACTTCTTATCAAATAATGCCCACAGACTTTGAAACTTCTGAAAAATCTGGATGTCAGGACCACTTGATGGTATACCACAACACTCCTCAAACACTCCTTTCAATATTAGTTCATGGGTGTGATGACGGCAAGCCAACCACAACGTTCGTCCGAATTCCCCTTCAATTCTGGTACATGCTCCTTGGATCAGTACGTAGATACGTAGATGCATGTAGTATCAAAAGACATACCGATGATATTGTCACGTAGCCCAAATTGGTCCACTTCCCAAATAACTACTTCAGTCATCTGCTCACGAGTGCCTTTCAGGGCAACAGGAACATAAAGCAAATGCTCAAAATCTTTGCCAGTCACTAGAACTAGTCCCTAACCGTAGATACAGTAAAGAATACAACTAAGTACCTTTTGTAGAATTGTGCCTAGTTCAGATTCTGTAATTGTTACCCAATAAGGAAGTTAAAGAAAGGTAAAATGGTAATTTTAAGGGAGGATTGTAATGGACGTATATATGTGTGAATATATGTATGCAACATAAAATGGCCATTTTGGGACAAAAAGCTTCCATTCTCCTTGTGCTACTCTGCTCCTTCCTGTTTGGCCCCCACCATTGAATAGAGTAAGTTGCTGACCAACACCCAAGAGGACTTGAAGCCCACTGAAGTTTAACAAAGGACTATACCTTATATGGTATGCTAGGACTAAGAACACCCCCCTAGTGAGGGTGGGAACTTATGTTAATTGCAATGGTGATATAAGCATGGACATTCTGCAATAAAGGGCAGAAGCAGGATTTTGAAGTACTTGAAACTGACTTGGCTCTGTTTGATTTACTTTGGTGTACACATTCTGATGATTTGGCTGGAAGTAAGTTAGTTACAAGGTAACTGATAAAATCAATATCACGCTTGGTTTCAGTGTGTTAAATGAAGCCCCCCAAGCCAAATTAGATTGCCTTAATGCTCTTATGGATTTGTTGCCAGATGGTGATGTTTCTAGTAGTGATCCTCATGTTAGAGAGGTACCATTACTAGTAGGCAGCAACCTAGATCTTTTTCAGAGAAGAGTGCATGAGGAGGTTAAAGCCCTGCAGCCCCCTAGAGATCCTGATAATCTCTCTCTCTCTCTCTCTCTCTAGAGAGAGAGAGAGAGAGAGAGAGAGAGAGAGAGAGAGGAAACTTGCCAGTAACCGCATTGTCGGAACTTCCTTTCGCATTTCAGGGTTTACTTTGAGAAATGCGTTATCTCAAAAAGACTGGCTGAGAGACTGCTGCCTGAAAATCCGAGAGAAGCAGTATGGTACTTCCTCCCCATGGTTCACAAAACATTGGAGTCCCCACCTAAGTGACCCATTGTCTCCGGGGTGGGAACTCTGATGGAACCTCTATCCCAGTATATTGATTGGTTACTCCATTCCCCACTTACAGAGATCCCAGCAGTGGTAAAAGACATAAATAAGTTCCTCCAGATACTCAAGGGACTCATACCTGAACACTGTATTCTAGTGTCAATCAACCTTGAGAGTCTCTACACAAGTATCCCACAAAAGAAAAGTGTAGAGACCATTAGATCTCATCTAGTATTCTGTAAGAATTACAAACTATATTAATTTAATTTGTGACTCCTTGAAGCTAGTTATGTCATGCAATACTTTCCACTTTGGAGATTAATGGTTTACCCAGGTGGGAGGGGTGGCTATGGGGACCCCAGTAGCCTGTACCCTAGCTAATTTGCATGTGGCCATCTTGGAAAAAAAAGTTTATTTTTACAGAGAGAAAGAAGTAAATTAGCTCCATTGCCTGCTATCGCAGGTTCGTGGATGACATTTTCACTGTGTGGACAGGCACGGAGTCCACCTTTGTGGACTTCGTGTCTGCCCTAAACAATGAAAATGACATGAATTTGAAATTTACCTGGAAGATCAGGGGCTCCGGACTAGAATTCCTGGATGTACTGGTAAGCTTGATAGAAGACAAAATAGTCAGCTGTCGGAAACCGACAGCTTGCAACTCCCTCCTGCACTACATGAGCTACCATCCTGAACATGTCAAAAAGGTTGTCCCATATGGACAGCTTTTAAGGTTAAGATGGATAAACAGTGGGGATGAGGACTTCGTAGTGCAGGCGGGAGAATTGCAAACTCGCCTCATTCAAAGATCATACCCCAAAAAACTGTTTGAAGAGGCTTTTTCTAAATCATATAGTTGTAGGATTTGTAGTTGTAACTGATTTGTAGTTGTAACTGATTTGTTAAAAAACAGAATATATCGGAAGGGACATCAAAATAAGAACAAGTAAAAGCATAAATGGTTTTCCTTTTCATTTACCTATAGTCCAATTGTGCAAAAGATTAAAAATGCTATAAACAATTACTGGTTTCTCTTGCAGAATAATTCAGATTTAAAAGATTGGACATCAAATAGGCCATTAGTCACTTAAAAATCTAAATCTAAAAATCTAAAAGACACGTTAGTATGCAACAGTTTTAGCACTAGTTCCCCAAATAAAAATTGGTTGAGAGAAAGCGCTTTACAAGGGATTCATAGGTGTGGCCACTGCAATTGGTGCAATTTTTGTTGAACAGACAAATATGTAACTTTAGGAGGAGTGGAAGTGCATTGCAAGTACTTTGTATGTTGCCAAACAAAAAACGTTGTCTACGTCATCTGCTGCACATGCAACAGGTTCTACATAGGGTGTATGATTCGCCCTGTGAATGGGAATTCCCTTCAAATGGGTAAAAGCTCCCCTAGACTAATGTTACATGTAAAAGAAAAACACAAGAATGACCCGAGCGCTTTGCAATTCTTAGGAGTATAGAAACTGCTTTTCTATTGTTTTTAGGTACACTGTATATTTTCATGATTGCAATGCTCCTCATCCGTTACGTAGGTGGCATAGGTGTAATTACCTATCCCCAGGTGGCGTAAGGGGCATGGTCGGAAGATGCGCCGTTGTCTGGGCAAAAGCGGCTGTTCATCTGTTTGTTCGTGGACCATCGTGTCCTACGATATGGAATTTCTTTGCACCGGGAATAAAGAATAAAGTCATACCACATGAGCAACTTTAAAACCGTGAGTGCTTCCCCACCTTTCTTTCTCTTTGTTGTGTTTGATACAGACTATTTCTAGAGGGTAGAGCACAGGAGGAAGCCACAGATGGTCCTGCTTTAACGTCATGCTGCTATTGCTAATACTCACGGATGGGAGGATTTTCAGTTGATGCGGCAGTGCCAATCTCTGTTTCTATTGCCAAAAACAGTAGAACAGGCTTCGTGCAGGCCTGGCAATTACCCTATTATAGGAGAAGGGTTTAGAAACAAATGGCATCTTTGGACCAGAATATTTTGCAGCTATCAGCAAGACAGCGTAGGGGTGGTTCTAAATGGACTGATAGAACCCTATGCACTGTGTTGTGGCCACCATCTTGGACAGACAAGCTGAGCAGTGAGCACACAAGCCTCTAAAAAACAAAAAGTAAGGCATAGCAAGGGTCCAAGTTTAGGAACTACAGTTCTACAACATGTAGCGGCATCACAAGACCTGACTCCAAAAAAGAGAGAATTTTTTCAGCTTATCATACAAAAGCTATTTCCTCTTTCTATTTTAAGACGCTGTCACCCATCCTGTTGCTACTCCAAAAAAGGAAGAATTTATGATATTTTTTTTTTTACCTTTTCAATGTACACAAAACCTATTTCTTCTTCACTATTTTGAGACACCAATCCTGTTGCAACTCTGCAAATACAAAGTAAGGCATAACTAGGGCCTGAGTTTAGGAATTATGACTCTATATAGCCAGATGGAGCAACATTACAAGGCCTACCTACACTTATAACTTGTCCACCACTGCCTGCTGTCCACTGGCTACAGCTACCACTATTCCACTAGTGATGAGCGGTATAGGCCATATTCGAATTTGCAATATTTCACAAATATATGGACGAATATTAATTCTATATTTGCTAAATTTGCATATTCGCTATGCTCTTTCAATTTTTTTTTCATGAGAAAAATTCTTAATGAAATTCGCATTGTGCGCATGTGTGATTATATCTTATACCTAAAAGAAGGGAGGGATCAGTGCCCCCTGACTGGAAGTGCCGATATTCAGTCTGATCACTTCTAAAATTGTTTCCAGAATGATTATGCTCCATAATTGTCATTATGGCCCAGAAAATGAGCCCCTATTAACTTTTGCAGCCAGAAAAGTTTTAAAAAAATGTAAATAGAAAAAAGAAAAACTATTAGAAATTGCCTGAACTGAAGAGTTTAAAATGTTTGAGCACATGGTGTATGATGTAATAAAGAAGCCCCCAAGTTTTTAAAATTGCATTTTTTTTTTCAATTTAATCAATTGTGTGTTTTATGGAAACATTAAAGATGTCAAATTTGCTTAAAAACGCACAAAAGACACATACTCACTGCTTACTGGTACAGGGGCAGGTTAAAAAACAGTTTCCAGTATTGTACTTTCTTATAGATAAGACTTCTATAGGATATAGGTCACAAGGTTACATGTAGTGTTTTATACTGGTTTACAGCCTATTAGTTACACTCATACTCTTCCATTAGGGGACTGCCCAGTACTTTCTAAGTGCACCATACAAACTACTTTCCCCCAATGCTCCCCTAGCATCATAAGACCAGACTGCATTCTGCAATAAGTGATAAACTGTGTGACTGGTACCCTATAAAAAACCTTAGGAAAAATAAACTGACAGCTGTTTCACCCACACAAAACCCAATACACAGGTTTATAGTGCGGATAAACTAGATTAAAGTGATGTTTCACTTACCTGAATCTGTGCCAATGTTCCAGAGATACACCCAGTATTAGCCTACCTTGCCTCTGTCCCCTCTGTTACCTTATGGCCACCCACCTCATAAATATTCATGAGACTCTGTTTGCCCATGTCAGTGCAAGGTTGGCAGTCATATAAGAGCAGAGGGGAAAGAGGCAGGGAAGCTCCATATGTGGAATCTCACCTCCATGGTGCAAAGCATGATGGAGGCTCATAACAATGGAGGCTCATGCCGGGTGTATCTACAGATTGACATTGCTGATCCAAATAAGTGAAACATTATTTAAATCTGGTTCACCCCCACTTTAACCCTGTGTATGTGAGTTATAAGAAAACATTGTGGTTTTTCTGCAGCTTGGAATCGATTTTTAACCTGCACTTATACTACTGAGCAATAAGTAACCTATAAACGAACCTAGCAGTAAGTGTTTAATTTCCCAGCAGCACCGCAACAGGATGAATGGAGTATTACAAAAGTTCCCAGTAAAATCACTGTGCTGTCTATGTACTGTATAGGTTTCATGTGTCCTCCAAGGCAAGTGACACTTCCCAAATTGGTTACTAGATAAGCATTTCGAACGGGGTCCATTTTAACTATTACTGTAACTCTTACTTAATACAGTATTTGAAAATAGATATTCTTTATTTATTAGATCTGAGGAGTGCTTTACCATAGATACCATGATCCCCATTATACATGTTTATGATTGTCTGTATCAGATAGATATAAACATGTCTATGCCCATCTTAATACGTGTCTTTCAGTTGTGTAGTAGAGCAATAAAGATGTGTATTATCTTCTAGTGATTTGTGGTGTAGTCGTAGCCTAGCGGCTTGTTAGTCTCGCCGTATACACAGTACGACTCTATGATTTAGTGTGGGAATGAGGAATAAATCAGGAATTAATTGCGCTGACTTGGTCCTACTGTTATGTGATAATATTATTCGGGAGCATGAGAGCTTGGTTAAGGTTGCGGTGATTTTCATTATAGAAAGATTTATTTTATCTAGAAACACTGACAGTGTTACATTAAAGTAAAATGGACTTTGCTAGCCGGCACATTTATCATGCAGCGCCGTGTCTGCGGTGAGCATCATTTTGTTATTGATATGCAATGCTTGATACAGTGCCACAATATTCCTTCAGAAACTTTTCCTGCTACTTCCAATTCACACTGTCAATTTAATTTTGTAAATAGTGTAATCACCAGGAAGCTATAACCTCTTGAAGTCAATTTCCTCTTTTAGCATTATGTTTTTTTTTAGGCCCAACATTTTGGGCAGATTACATTTTTTAACATATCTCTTTAGTGTTCCAGGATTCGATTTTCAGATACAGACTTCCAAATCTTCTGCATGGGTATGATATTAAAAGGTGAAATTCTGACTATAAGGCAGGTATAAGGTATAAGGCTGGGCTCACATATGTCCGGCATATAGCATAGGTGAACTTAGCCTAGATCTTGATGCAACTGATGCCACAATTGATGACAAGTTGTTATCAGCTGTATGGCATCCTGCATCCATTGTTTCTGGATGGCGGACAGGGGAATGCATCAAGCTATGTTCTCCTGTCCGGTGCCCTCTGGCGTATCCAAGCATCCGGCATCAAAATTGAGATGATGGATGACTGTGAACTGTCCCATTCAAATGGATAGGATCAGTTCTAGCATCAGTTCCCCTCAGGTGCACGCCGGAGGGAAACTATGCCGAATGTCTGATATATGTGAACTCAGCCTAAGCAGTATAGAAAAAATTATTTCTAGTGTTTCTAGGCAGATATAATATTAGCATTTAAAGGCTGTGTGCAGACTCACAGATTTATTATTATTATTATTATTATTATTATTATTATTATTATTATTGCATTGTATTTTTATTTTATGGCGGATTTATGAATTGTGAATAATTTAAGGAGTTGTCCAGGATTTGAAAAAAAATAGCAGTGTTCTTTCAGAATACCAATGTTGCAGCTCAGTTCCACTAAAGTGAATGTAGCCAAGTTTTCAGCTTATAACAGTTTTTTTTTATAACAAATTACAATATATACAAAGTATTTCAGTCATTGATCTCATATGTCATATATCATGTATATATTACAGACACAGACTTAACACAAAAGAAAAAAGAAGGAAAACACAAAGGGAAAAGAAGAAAAATAAATAAATAAATATTCAGGTGAATAACAAAAAGGTTTACAGTATATTTGTGTATCCTAATTTCTCTACCTTGTAACATTCAGTTACCTTACTAACTCTAGCCACCCTTACAATATTTATATATGAGCATGCAAAACATTAATGTCTATCTATCCCTACTCTAACCAATCTATATTTAACCAGTTTGCCCCTTTTCGATAAAAAGCCTAAGGACAAAGCCCATTTTAACCATAAGGACAGGGCCAATTTTATTTTAGTGTTTTCGTTTTTTCCTCCTCGCCTTCTAAAATCCATAACTCTATTATATTTCCATCTACAGACCCATATATGGACTTGCTTTTTGTGTGACCAATTGTACTTTGTAATGAAACCTCTCATTTTACCATTAAATGTATGGCGAACCCCAAAAAAATATTTTTTTAGGGAGTTAATTTAAATGAAAACCACAATTTTGCAAATTTTGGAGGGTTTCGTTTTAACACTGTACAGTTTATGGTAAAAATGACATGTGTTTTCTATTCTGTGGGTCAATAGGATTAAAATGATACCTGTGGCTAGATACTTTTATATTTTTGTACTGCTTAAAAAAAATCTAAAACTTTTTGTACAAAATCAGTAATCTAAAATTGCCCTATTTTGACCACCTATAACTTTTAAATTTTTCCGTATAAGCGGCAGTATGAGGGCTAATTTTTTGTGCCATCATTTGTACTTTTTATCGATATCCCATTTGCATATATAAAACTTTTAGATAATTTTTAATTAATTTTGTTAAATAGAATGTGACAAAAAAGCTGAATTTTTGGACTTTTTTTATTTTTTACTTTAATGCCGTTCACCGTACGGGATCATAAACATTATATTTTGATAGTTTGGACATTTAAGCACGTGGAAATACCAAATATGTTTATTTAAAAAAAATTCTGAATTTTGTGGGTATAATGGGAAAAACTGACAATTTTCATTTTTATTGGGGGAGGGTTTTTTTTCACTTTTTTTAACTTTTTATTTTTAAAATTTTCAAGTTTTAGGGGACTATCTGTAGCAATCATTTGATTGCCAATACTGTCCAGTGCTATGCATAGAGCATAGCACTAATCAGTATTATTGGTCATCTTCTGCTCTGGTCTGCACGATCTCAGAGCAGAAGATGCCGGGAGATGGACGGAGGCAGGTGAGGGGACCTCCGTCCGCCATTACAGATGATCGGATCACCACACGGCAGCGCTGCGGGCGATCCGATCATCTATTTTAACATGCGCATTGCCGCAGATGCTGTGATCTGTACTGATCACGGCATCTTAGGGGTTAATGGCAGACATCCACCTGATCGTGGAAGTTGGCCATTACCGGCGGGTCCCCTGCTGCTGCCAGCTAAATGTACGTCCAGGTGCGCGAAGTACCGCCAAACCAGGACGTACATTTATGTCCGTGGTCGCTAAGGGGTTAATGTCCCTATTGCTATAATTTCTTCCATTTTATTACAATGTTGAAGTGTGTTTAATATTTCTTCTAGCCCAGGAACATTCACTTGTCTCCAATATCTAACCACTACGAGTTTAGCCAATGCTAACACTTTGCATACTAAAAACCTTATATGCAGAGGATATGCCCTTATTCCCCAAAAGAGCAGTGCTAGTTGAGGTGTAAGGGTTAGCCTTTCTTGAGTTAGATCGGCCAGAAGCGATTCCACAGATTACCAATATGAGTAAAGTAGTGGGCAAGACCACAGAGTATTCAGTAAAGTTCCTTGGTTTCCACATATCCTCCAACATACATCTGAGCATGTGCTATATATTTTATGCATTCTATCTGGGGTATAATACCATGATAGGAAAGTTTTAATTACACTTTCTACATGCCAAACTGCAATTAAAGAAGAGTGAACTAATTTAAACAAATATTCCCAATCTCCAGTCAAAAAGACTAGCCAATTCTAGTTCCCAAGTTTTATATGGGCCTATATGTTGGAATGTAGACCTGCCATCCATAGCTCTATAGAGAGGGGCTAACCCCTTCAAACTCAAGGATCCCAGATAATCAAACAATAAGATGCAACCTTCTTTTGACCTGTTTATCAATGATTGCAGAAAGTGTTGAATTCTTAAATAGTTAAATATTTTTCGAGAAGGAAGGGTGTATTTGTAAATAAGAAAACTCTGCAAGGACATTATTTCTGTATAGTTGACTACAGTAATACCACGTCCCACCCATTTCTGAAGGTCCAAATCAGCAACAGCACATGAGAAAAACTATAGTGGTGTATGCGTTCTTAAGTCTACAGGAGATGAACCGCAAATTTTATGACAAAGTTTCCAACAGTGTAGACTAGTTAACATTAAAGGTGGAAGGTCTTTTGGTCTGGTAATATTCCAGAATTGCATCAAAAGTAAGGAACGAATATCTCCTTGTTTAAAATAATATCTTTCAATTTGTACCCAGTGAATATCGTATGCTCTATTCCACTATGCTTTTAAAAGTGCTTCCACAGATGCAATATAATAATGGAATAGATCTGGCAGACCAAGACCACCAGGTTGGCGATTCTTCCTCATCAAGGAGTGTGCCACTCTAGGTTTAGAGTTATGCCATGTATTACAAGCAACAATAGATTTTGCTGAACGAAAAATGAGTTCTCATAGCTTGTACCAAGGGTTCCAAAGCTAGAATAAAAATAAGTGGAGAAAGGGGACAACCTTGGCGGGTACCGTTAGTAATCTCAAAACTATCTGACAGTACCCCGTTAGAAAATATCCGGGCAGAAGGGGCTAAGTACAAGGCATTGATAGCTCTTAAAATCTGCTCCTCAAATCCCATTTTTTGTGAGAAGGCGTAAGGCCAGTATATGAGGTCAAACGCTTCTCGACATCTAACGCCAAAAAAAAGCGTGGGAGTAGCATGTTTTTTCAAATGTGATAAAATATTAAGTATTCTTCTGGTAGGAAACCCTGTTTGCTCTCCTAAAACTAACTTAGTACAGGAAAAAGAAGGATCGTCCAGCGCTTGACTCGGGGAACAGGTATTTTATTAGGATATCATGGAGAACAGACAGGTACACGAAGACATGTAACGCGTTTCGGCTCAAGTCACTGATCCTTAGTCATGATATCCTAATAAAATACCTGTTCCCCGAGTCAAGAGGATCCTTCTTTTTCCTGTACATTGTTGAAGTGGAGTCCACGCCTGGTCCATGCGCCTGCATCTGAGTGTGAGCTGCTATGAACTCTGCTCTATAAAACTAACTTAGGTACAATGGGGACTATGCGATTTGCCAAAATTTTGTCATACATTTTTAGGTCTCCTTTTAGAAGAGAAATGGGCCTAAAATTAGATGGCATATCTGGATCCTTCCCATGCTTAGGCAATCGTACGATAAATGCAGATTGATTTTCTATGGGAAAGGTTCCAGAATTAACTGCCTTGTTGAAAAAGCAAGTCATAAATGGAACCAGTACATATTCAAATTGTTTAAAGTAGTCATTTGTTAAACTGTCGAGTCCCGGAGATTTGCCTACTGGGAGGTTTTTAATACTTCTAGCCACTTCTTTTGTAAAATTGTCCCAATCGTTATCAGCAACTTATTAACAGGGAGTCGTATTGGATTTTCAGATTTAATACGATGTGGCCCAAAGGGTTAAATGAATGCATAGAGAGAACAGATGAATTGCCTATTTATATATGTGCGCATGTATATTGTGTATATATGTATATTTTGTATTTTTATATATTTGTTATTTATTATATTTATTTATGTGCTATGTGATGATGGATTCGTATTTTTAGCATTTTTTGAGATTGTGATATTGTAATGATTTTCATATTTTATACAAACTTGTTCTATATTTGGACTGCCGCTATACTCACTTTTTGTAAGGCGCTCACTCATTTATATAATATTAATAGTTTGTGATGATTGTTCTTTGTGTGTGGATAACGTCCCTTTGTTTGTGAAAAATGTCATTTCCTGTACACGTCACGAAATTACCTGTTAAATACTGCTATGTTCTTTTACTGGATATCACGCCCGATGAAAGGGATATTCATTCCCTGAAACGCTTTGTGTGTATACCAATAAATGGTTAAACCTACCTGAACTCATCCTTCAAATTATTACAGCAGTGCGATATCAAGCTTCCAGTTTCCTCTATCCTTTGTATCCTTTTGTAATTAATAGGGGCTTTTAGAAGATATTTTTTGGGCTTGAGAGAGGGAGGGTAATGAAAGAGAATCCAAAAAGTTGATACATCTTGCTCAGTTGGTTGGGTAGTTTCTTGATCAAATTGTAAATTATATCATGAAAAATAAAAGTCCCTGAATCTATAAGCTATGTCTTTGGGGGAATCCAATTTACCTCCTCTATCTGCTGTCCACAAGAAAGGTATTTTAGATTTTGAATGTTTAGTTTTGAACTTAGACGTTAGTATCTTGTCTGACCTATTATCTGATGCAAAATAAGTTTCCTTTGTCCTCCTAAGATGGCGCTCATGGGTTTGAAATAGAAATTCTCGTAATTTAAGACGTAAATGCCATATTTCTTCCCCATTTCCCTTCTTCCGTCCCTCCTTATTTAGCCTCTCTTGATCTTTTAGTTTTTGAAGGAGACCATGAATCTCCGCCATCCTGATTCTTTAAGGTGATGGCCCAGCTTAATAAATGAACCTCTTATAAATGCTTTGTGCACATTCCATAATGTGGTCTCTGCTATTTCCCCACTGTCATTCATTAAAAAGCATTCCTGGATGGTTAAGAATGAAGAATTTTGCACTCCATAGATAAGTATGGGAATATTAGCTGATTCAACAAAGGACTGGGTTATTGGGGCGTGATCCTACGACATAATTTGTTCTATAGTGGATCCTTGGGCTACTAGTAAGGTTGCTCGGTCGACCAAAAATAAATCAATTTGTGAATACATATTGTGGACAGGTGAACAGAATGAAAAATCTCGTTCCGAACTATGTTGTGCTCGCCACACATAATATAATTCATGCTTATGAACTATTTCCGCCAAGAACTACATCTAGAAACAGAATATACATCTCATTCAAGGTCTATCACAAAATTGAAATCTCCACACAATATTAAACGACCTTCTTTATATTTGTTTATTTTCTTTCTAATATTACGCAAAAAAAAAAAACACCCTATCCTTTGTTAGCAGTATATGCACTCACTATTGTATATGTTATAGAATTTAAAACACACATTAAATAATATATCAGCCCTTCGGGTTGTTACGTGGCGTTCGTCTCTGTGCAGCGCGCCGGTCAGACCCGCTGACCGGGAGCGCTGCACTAGTGTCACTGGCGGGGATGCGATCCGCGTAGCGGGACACGCCCGCCCACGGGTCGCATCCCAATCTCCTCACCTGCCCCGTCCTCTGACTGTTCAGTCCCGGCACGCGCGGCTCTCTAGGGCGCGCGCGCCGACTCTCTGAGATTTAAAGGGCCAGTGCACCATTGATTGGTACCTGGCCCAATCAGTACCTGCACCTGCATGGTGCCATGTATATAAAAACCCACTTCCCCTTCCTGTCCTTGCCGGATCTTGTTGCTTTGTGCCCTGTGTTCCTAAGCCTGTGTACCCAGACCTTCTGCTGTTGCCCCTGACTACGACTCTTGCTGCCTGCCCTGACCTTCTGCTACGTCCGACCTTGCTCTTGCCTTGTCCCTGTGTACCGCTCCTGTCTCAGCTGTCAGCTGGGGTTGAGTTGCTATCGGGTGGAACGACCTGGGGGTTACCTGCCGCTGCAAGTCCATCCCGCTTTGCGGCGGGCTCTGGTGAAAACCAGTAACCCCTTAGACTCCGTTCCCCTGGTACGGCCCACACCATCACCCCACTGACACAGAGGATCCACCACCAATGTCTTCGCTGTATACCAGTCTGGATCCTGACACGGGTCCACTATCTGCAAAATATGTTGAAACGCTACTGAATTACGTATCACTATAAAATCACCCCTCAACTTTTTTTGATAATGAGACTGGATTATATGTGGGAACATAGCATGTTTTCTGTGATACAAATCCACCTCCATCACATGGGCCTACAGAGCACAAGATATTTCACACCCTAACCGTTTCCCCTCTGCCCACATGTGTACCCTCTTGTTAGGACTATTAAGCCCTTTCACATACATTGATGCTAATTTCAATGGTATAACATAACACATAAAAATGCAATTACTAGTAGCAATATATCAATAAAAGACCATAACATGGTAGCAACTGAGTAACACAATTGTAGAGAAGTATCAATTGAGCAAATGCTAAATCCAAAAGTTAACACATAAACAGAAAAAAAGAAGAAACAAAAAAAAAAAGAAGGAAAAAACCGGAAAAAATTGCAGATAAACCCATTTTGGGGTATCATAGTTTACTTGTACAGTGTCCATTTTAGGACATCGTCAGGCATCAGCCGCAACTTCCTCCTCCATCATACTAAACTCCCTCATCCGAAAATCCTTCAACCCTTCAGATGAAAAACCTTCCTGCCGTGTAGCAGAGCCGAATCAGTGCCAGCTCTCTACTATACGGGTTCTGCTGTACATGCTATTCGGTATCTGCTCTGCTATACAGACCCTGTAACACATGTAGTGTCTGTAGTACACATGCAAGTTTTACAGTTTCGACTCTGCTATACATGCTATGCGGCTGGAAGTTGCGTCTGAGGGAGAATCGTCTGAGTCATGATGGCGTTTTGGATGACGGCGATTGGTGTGCGCGAGGAGGCGGGACACTGTTTTACCTGACGCCGGACGGAGTTATGGCTGATGACTCATGATGTCCTAAAATGGATGCCGTACACTTGGACTCGGTCAGGGAGTTATTCTACTCCCAACCACCACAGCATAGAGACTAAATCTAATTTGGTTCAAGTCTCTACAACCTGCCATTCCATAGGGATTTTTTCAGGCCCCGCCTGCGCCTCCTTGGGAGATGGTACTTGCCTAATATTAATTTCCTTTAAGAAACGGTTACCTTCTTCTATTGATCTCACCATGTGCACCCTGTTGCTATGGGTTACAAGCACCTTTGCTGGATACCCCCACCGATACATAACTTTACTCTCCCTTAAAGTCATGGTAAATGGGGCTAAAAGCCTCCTTTGCTGCATTGTAGTAGCAGATCGATCTGTAAACAATTGGATTGCACAGAACTTTTCAGGCATGGATGGCGCTTTCCTAAACGCTACCATAAGAGCATCTTTTACATGAAAATAATGGATGTGTGCCAAGACATCCCTGGGTGCATCGCTAGGAAGATGTTTGGTAACCTATGTGCAAGGTCAATTATCAGCTCCGTAGGTGAATGATTAGGTAACATAAGACCAATATATTCTATAAGGAACCATTTAAGCTCAGAAGTTCCCATTTCCTCTTAGATCCCTCTGAACTTACATTATTCCACATTGAGCGGTCCTCAAGGTCAGCAATTTTTTATCTCATGGCATCCACTTCTGCTTCTAATTCATGATGTGCATCAATAAGGGCATTATGTGAGCTGGTCAAGGTATCCATTTTTATTTCCATATGATTAACTCTAGCCCCTACTTCCCCAATCTCAGAGCATAAGGGTTGCATCATTAAAAGGTTACTCTGGTGGAAAACAATTTTTTTTTTTTTTTTAATCAACTGTTGCCAGAACAAATTTGTAAATTAATTCTGTTCAAAAATCTTAATCCTTCCAGTACTTATTAGCTGCTATATGCCCCACAGGTTGTATTTCTTTCTGAAATTCTTTAAAGTCTGACCACAGTGCTCTCTGCTGACACTGTCAGGAACTGTCCAGGGTACAAGTACTGGAATATAAAAAATAGTTTTCCACCGGAGTACCCCTGTGATGGCATAACTGCATGCAGTAATTGCTTTAAAGCTAGAGGCATAGTTTTCAAGATGTGTTCTGTTACCGGGGCATTAGTGGCTGTCAGATCGTCCATAAATGCATCAGGAGCGAAGGAGGGAGAAATAGATGTCCTGTGCCGCAGTCTGCTTGGGGCACATACCCAAATCTTTGGGTGGGCCAAAGAAGGGAGTTGCGGAGGCAGCACACTCCCCATCCCCTGCATTTACTGCCTCATCTTGAATGGGATCTCAGACATCAGCCATCCTTCCCTGTACAGTGCCAGTAATACACGGCAGATCACCCAGCACTCCGATGTGAAACAGGCAATTCAGCTGAAGCCCGTGGTTGTACTGTAGCGTTCTCTGAGAATATGTGGTGTTGAGGGGAGAATGCGCTAGCTCCGACCTTACTCATAGCCAGAATGGGCTGTTGATAGAAGTCCGTTAACTTCTGCAGCTTCACTGCTTGTATAGCCTTTCTCTTTGATCTTGTAGCCATGTGGAAAAACAATTGTGTTTATCTAAAATCAGGCAGTGTCACAGGCAACCGTTGCAAAAGTAGCTGTAGGAGCCATGGAAGTCAGGAGCTCATCGTTCACACGGCCATTCCCTGCCACTGTCAAGCCACACCACTTTTTATTTTTTTCAATTCAATCGCAACATATGGACAGTATGATAATGAGTTACATTCTATATATGCTAGAGTTTTTTGCCCTTTATGCTCCAGTTACATCATTACATGTTATTCCCAATCTTAACAATATATATATATATATATATATATATATATATATAATAACAATATATATATATATATATATATATATATATATTTATATATATATATATATATATATATATATATATATATTTATATATATATATATATATATATATATATATATATATATATATAGGATCCAACAATAACGCAGCACTCCAAAGAACGGTGAAAAAAGTGTTGATTTATTCCTGTCACATCAGTACAAGCAACGTTTCTGCTCTTATGGAGCCATTTTCAAGCTTAGTGTCACACATCAGTAGGGGGTTTAAATACCCATGTGCATTAAACATCATACAAATTTCAATTAAGTGCTCATTACATAAAAACATTAAAATTTTATAAACAGTGTGTACATACATCTTCCATTGTGTATATATCATAGATCTTCAGTGCATATTTTATATATTAAAGTGCAAATTAGTGCATATTAGTGCATATAAGTGTTTTAAAACATAGCAGCGCTCGAAATTGAATGCTCCACTAACATTATGTTGATACATAGCAGCTGTATGATATAATTATACATATATAATATAATGAAATGGGGAGTTTGACTCTTACCCGCTCTGTACTTGTTTAATGGCGTCCAGTGGCGTGGGTGAAAACACCACTGCGCCTGTGCAGGAAGCGGTCCCAGTCCAGAGCTGTCGCGCGAACAAGTCACGTGACTAACCCTGGGTCATGTGATCACTTCCGCATACTACTGCACTGAAAGCGTCGCCCGTTGTCCTGGTTACCACCTGTGCTGATCAGCCCTGGTGTAAAGCAGAAAACAGGCGCGGCGGATGTTATAAAGATATATGCCAGACCTGAATACAAGTTATTCCATAAAGGCTTGTGATGTATACTTATTATTAACCGAATCTATATAAATAGTGCATGAAGGTCAGTTCGTTAACCAACAAGGGTATTGGATAAAGAAAATAAAGAATATATATATAAAAAAAATAATAAATAAAAAAAATACAAAAAAATAAAAATAAATAAATAAATAAATAAAAAAATAAATAAAAATTTAAAAATTAAATTTTTATAATAAAAAAATACATAAAGAAAGATAAATAAATAAAAAATGAAAAAAATTTTTATAAATAAATATCACTCCTTATTTATAAGGATCCCTTCTTTTTTAGGACAATTTTATACCCAGACACACCTTACATTTACATCTCAGAACCGCTCCTCTTATGTAGGACTTTCATCCCTCAGAGTCATCTCTGATCTCCAAAGGGATGTCTGTCACCGGGGGACAGTGACATTGGGATTGTAGGGTCCCAACATGTCTCCGTCTACCCACCTACATCTTGATTGGAGCTTATCTGCTATCATAGCAGCATCAGTCACACTCAATGTGGTCTGGGTTGTCCATTGATGGTATATAAATAAAAAAGAAATAATAAAAAGACAAAGTATAAAAAAAGAAAATAAGAAAGGAAAGAGATTTGGAAAAAATAAAGAAATAAAGAAAATAAATGTGTGTTGAGACAGAGTCACCCACCAACTGTATAGGGGGACTCTCTCTCAATTACACATCAAACTGTTGGAGAGGGGAACCGACATGCATGCACACTGAACCAATTCAAATTCTATAATACCATATTATATTCAAGAAAGGCACATATTCTAAGCATAACTCTTGAAGTTTATTGATCTCTAGAATAACGCCATACAGATGATCTACACAGAGCAGGTAATGTCTTCTCCTTGATGTTTCATCTTGAATTAAATCTATAAGAATAGACAAACAGAAAAAATTATAAAAATAATATCCACATTATACATAGTACCCTATCCAAAACTGTGTGTAACCGCCTTAGGATTCAGAGTCAAAACTCTATGTGGCACCTCTGGTTATGCACTCTCTGCCATATTCTAAATAATGTTAAAATCTACATTTAAGCCCTTTGGTCTTAGTGAATCCAACTTATGAATCCACCACATTTCTCTCCTTTTCAATAATGCCAGTCTATCACCCCCTCTTGTTGGTGCTGGTACAAAGTCAATCGCCATAAATTTCAAGTCCTTCTCGGAATGTTTACACTCAATAAAATGTTTAGAAACTGGTAAATCAACTTTACCTTTCCTTATGCTATACCTGTGATTGTTAATTCTAACTTTTAAGCTCCATGTGGTCTGTCCCATGTATAACTTCTTGCATGGGCACATAAGAATATATATGACCCATGTAGAGTCACACGTGAGGAAATACCTACATGTATGTACTTGTTGGGTTACTGGATGTATAAATGTAGATCCTTTCATCATCTGATTACAATTTATAAAGGACAGGCAAGGGTATGATCCCATCCTCCTAGGGGTCAAAAATGTCTGCCCTGTTTTTTTCTCCGGTATGACTTCTGTTTTAACCAATTTGTCCTTGATGTTCTGACCTCTCCTATAGGACATGAGTGGACCAACTGAAAATTCATCAATCTCCTTGAAGCTGTTTCTCAATATAAACCAATGTTTATTCAATATTTTTGCAATCTGTCCACTCATGTCATGATAGGTAGAGGTAAAGGGAATACGTTTGTTCTCAATTCTTGGTTTTTTCAACAATGCAGATTCTCAATCTAGAGTCTCCACCGTCTGTCTATGCTGATCCACCACCCTCCTCGGGTATCCTCTCACCAGGAAATTATTTGTCATGGTTTCAAGAGATTGTTTTAGAGCATCTTCATTATCCACCACCCTTCTTGCCCTCAGCATTTGGCTGTAGGGCAATGATTTTATCATACTCCTAGGGTGGTGGCTATTGACGTGTAGCAGTGTATTTTTGTCTGTTGGCTTTGTATATAGTTGTGTTGTCAATTTGCCATTTTCTTTCCTCACCAATACATCTAAAAAGCTCACTTCAGAGGTAGAATGTGTCATCGTAAAGTTAATATTTGGGTCCATATTGTTCAAAAATTCGTGAAATAGCTGTAACTCTTCCACTGACCCTTCCCATAGGAGGAAGATGTCGTCAATGAACCGCCACCATCCCAGACAATGTCTGAAATGGTGGGATTCATAGACGACACCCTCCTCCTGGGTAGCCACAAATAGGTTCGCATACATTGGCGCCACATTCGTCCCCATGGCGGTTCCGGTTAACTGTAAATAATATTTATTATCAAAAACAAAATAATTGTTATTCAAAATAAGGTTCAAAAGTTGTAAAAGAAAATCCTGAACCGCCATGGGGAAGTCTGAGGTCACCAATGTCTTTTTTACTGCCATCAAGCCCCTTTCATTGCAAATAGAGGTGTATAAACTTGATATATCCAAGGAAACCAAGATTGTGTGATCTGTAATTTGTATAGGTTTAATTTTCGACAAAAAGTCATTGGTATCCTGGATATATGAAGCTGTCCGGAAAACAAAAGGTCTCAAGACCCTGTCCAAAAAAATGGATGCTTTACTCAATACAGCATCCCGACCCGATACTATCGGTCTTCCAGGGGGATCGCACAGGGACATATGGATCTTTGGTAAGATATATAACCTCGGTGTAATAGGGTATCTAATTATCAAAAATTCTTTCAGGTCTTTATCAATGAGTCCATCTGCGAATGCCCCCTCTACTATATTGGTAAGTCTGCCCATGATCTCTCTCATGGGATCCCCTTTCAGCTCTCTGTATGTCTGTACATCCGCCAGTTGTCTATAAATCTCTTTTTTGTAGTCAACAGTATTCATAACCACGACCCCACCACCCTTATCCGCTGGTTTGATGGTGAGGTCGTGGTTAGAAGCCAGTCCATCCAGTGCTTGCTTCTCTGCCAAAGATAAATTATACTTTCTGATACCACTATCTTCATCTTTTAATTTCTGAATGTCTTGTTTAACTAAGGACATAAATGTCTCTAAGGGATGAGAAACAATCACTGGATTGAATGTGCTGGTATTGTACAATTCAAAATCTTTCAATTTCAACATCTGTCTCATAGGATCAATAGATGTGGTTAAGTTACCTCTATCTTGTGTGTTAAACCAAATTTTCAATTTCAATCTTCTAAAGAATGTTTGTAAATCACACTCTAAACTAAACCAATCCATTTTAGTAGTAGGACAATATGAGAGACCCTTTGATAATACAGACAATTCAGTATCTGACAGATCATATGATGATATATTTACCACAGTTCTATTTATGTCTTTTTCTTGGGACCCTGGTTCCTGTTGTTTCCTTGTCTCTGGGGGCGGTGGCTTTGTGATCTTGTTTTTCCGGTTTCTTCTTCTGCCACCTCTTCTGGTTGGCTTCCTGTGGGGGTACTCCGGTTCCCCCCTTGACCTAAAAAACCTTTATCAAAGAATGCAGAAGTGTTAGATCCATCTGTTGGCATTTTAGGTTTTACTCGTTTACGATTTATATCCTGTCGTGTATAATTAAATGCATTTTGATTCCAATTATATACTCGATCCTTTGAGTAGTCACTTAAATCTCTAAACCACTTCTTCTTTTTAGTTTCCATAATATCAGTCCTGAATTTATCGAGGAAGGTTTTAGTTTTCTCCTTATATATCCCAAGATCATCTGAAGACAGCATAGAGGTTAAATCAGTCTCTAGAGATTCCAGTTTACCTTTCACTACCAACAGTTCTTGTTGTAAAAAGTCCAAGTTCAATAAGATGATATCAAGGGCATATCTATCTGATATCTCCTCAAATCTCTTCTTAAACATTGGATTCTCAGTATGTACAGAAGGTCTCAATCGTGATCTCATTCCACGTGGTATACGTTTACATTTGTAATATTCCCCCAATGTAATAAGGTGTAAATCCAAGACAATGTATCTCCTAGACTCGTTTTCATAGTTACGTTTAACATCATTGATAGTTGGTGTGGCCAAAAAAGCTGCATCCCCATTCAGTCCACCCAGAATTCTGTTCACCTCCTCCTCAGCATATGATGAGACAGGTGAAGCTTCGAGACATTCATCCATTATGTGTGTGCAAGCAATAGCATCAAAGTATACAAAAGCCAAAAAAGTATTGCAGCACTACTCAGCCTCAATGTGTGGGTGCCAGCGTCCAAAAAACTTCTTGACCAAAAGTCCTCAGTTTAAATAGGATCCAACAATAACGCAGCACTCCAAAGAACGGTGAAAAAAGTGTTGATTTATTCCTGTCACACCAGTACAAGCAACGTTTCTGCTCCTATGGAGCCATTTTCAAGCTTAGTGTCACACATCAGTAGGGGGTTTAAATACCCATGTGCATTAAACATCATACAAATTTCAATTAAGTGCTCATTACATAAAAACATTAAAATTTTATAAACAGTGTGTACATACATCTTCCATTGTGTATATATCATAGATCTTAAGTGCATATTTCATATATTAAAGTGCAAATTAGTGCATATTAGTGCATATAAGTGTTTTAAAACATAGCAGCGCTCGAAATTGAATGCTCCACTAACATTATGTTGATACATAGCAGCTGTATGATATAATTATACATATATAATATAATGAAATGGGGAGTTTGACTCTTACCCGCTCTGTACTTGTTTAATGGCGTCCAGTGGCGTGGGTGAAAACACCACTGCGCCTGTGCAGGAAGCGGTCCCAGTCCAGAGCTGTCGCGCGAACAAGTCACGTGACTAACCCTGGGTCATGTGATCACTTCCGCATACTACTGCACTCAAAGCGTTGCCCGTTGTCCTGGTTACCACCTGTGCTGATCAGCCCTGGTGTAAAGCAGAAAACAGGCGCGGCGGATGTTATAAAGATATATGCCAGACCTGAATACAAGTTATTCCAAAAAGGCTTGTGATGTATACTTGTATTCAGGTCTGGCATATATCTTTATAACATCCGCCGCGCCTGTTTTCTGCTTTACACCAGGGCTGATCAGCACAGGTGGTAACCAGGACAATGGGCGACGCTTTCAGTGCAGTAGTATGCGGAAGTGATCACATGACCCAGGGTTAGTCACGTGACTTGTTCGCGCGACAGCTCCGGACTGGGACCGCTTCCTGCACAGGCGCAGTGGTGTTTTCACCCACGCCACTGGATGCCATTAAACAAGTACAGAGCGGGTAAGAGTCAAACTCCCCATTTCATTATATTATATATGTATAATTATATCATACAGCTGCTATGTATCAACATTATGTTAGTGGAGCATTCAATTTCGAGCGCTGCTATGTTTTAAAACACTTATATGCACTAATATGCACTAATTTGCACTTTAATATATGAAATATGCACTGAAGATCTATGTTATATACACAATGGAAGATGTATGTACACACTGTTTATAAAATTTTAATGTTTTTTTGTAATGAGCACTTAATTGAAATTTGTATGATGTTTAATGCACATGGGTATTTAAACCCCCTACTGATGTGTGACACTAAGCTTGAAAATGGCTCCATAGGAGCAGAAACGTTGCTTGTACTGATGTGACAGGAATAAATCAACACTTTTTTCACCGTTCTTTGGAGTGCTGCGTTATTGTTGGATCCTATTTAAACTGAGGACTTTTGGTCAAGAAGTTTTTTGGACGCTGGCACCCACACATTGAGGCTGAGTAGTGCTGCAATACTTTTTTGGCTTTTATATATATATATATATATATATATATATATATATATATATATATATATAAGATGCAGAAAATATAGCAGCACACCCAGCAGTAAAGTGCAAAAATTGGGATTTATTGACCCATATCAAATGCGACGTTTCGACGGCCGTCGAAATGTCGCATTTGATATGGGTCAATAAATCCCAATTTTTGCACTTTACTGCTGGGTGTGCTGCTATATTTTCTGCATCTTGGATTATTCGAGCCGTCTGCGATTGGGACTGCTATCCTTGCCTGCACCCCAAGACTCCGGTAGAATACGTGGTTGTGCTGCCTACCCTCTACATATATATATATATATATATATATATATATATATATATATATATATATGTAGTACAGTCTGTAGTACAGACCAAAAGTTTGGACACACCTTCTCATTCAAAGACTTTTCTTTATTTTCATGACTATGAAAATTGTAGATTCACACTGAAGGCATCAAAACTATGAATTAACACATGTGGAATTATAGACATAACAAAAAAGTGCGAAAAAAATGAAAATATGTCATATTCTAGGTGGAAAGTGCCCCCAAGTGTAGTCACAAAAACCATCAAGAGCTACAAAGAAACTGGCTCACATGCGGAGCGCCCCAGGAAAGGAAGACCAAGAGTCACCTCTGCTGTGGAGGATAAGTTTATCCGAGTCACCAGCCTCAGAAATCACAGGTTAACAGCAGCTCAGATTAGAGACCAGGTCAATGCCACACAGAGTTCTAGCAGCAGACACATCTCTAGAACAACTGTTAAGAGAAGACTCTGTGAATCAGGCCTTCATGGTAGAATATCTGCTAGGAAACCACTGCTAAGGACAGGCAACAAGCAGAGGAGACTTGTTTGGGCTAAAGAACACAAGAAATGGACATGAGACCAGTGGAAATCTGTGCTTTAGTCTGATGAGTCCAATCACAGTGTCTTTGTGCAACGCAGAAAAGGTGAACGGATGGACTGTACATGTCTGGTTCCCACCGTGAAGCATGGAGGAGGAGGTGTGATGGTGTGGGGGTGCTTTGCTGGTGACACTGTTGGGGATTTATTCAAAATTGAAGGCATACTGAACCAGCATCTTGCAGTGGCATGCTATTCCATCCAGTTTGCGTTTAGTTGGACCATCATATATTTTTCAACAGGACAATGACACCAAACACACCTCCAGGCTGTGTAGGGGCTATTCGACCAAGAAGGAGAGTGATGGGGTGCTGCGCCAGATGACCTGGTCTCCACAGTCACCAGACCTGAACCCAATGAAGGCAAAAGGGCCAACAAGTGCTAACTCCTTCAAGACTGTTAAAAGACCATTTCAGGTGACTACCTCTTGAAGCTCATCAAGAGAATGCCAAGAGCGTGCAAAGCAGGAATCAAAGCAAAAGGTGGCTACTTTGAAGAACCTAGAATATGACATATTTTCAGTTGTTTCACACTTTTTTGTTATGTCTATAATTCCACATGTGTTAATTCATAGTTTTGATGCCTTCAGTGTGAATCTACAATTTTCAGTCATGAAAATAAAGAAAACTCTTTGAAAGAGAAGGTGTGTCCAAACTTTTGGTCTGTACTGTATATATATATATATATATATATATATATATATATATATATATATATAGTTATGTTATTGCAAACATTTATGGAATATTAGTCACTGTTCCCATTGGATTTGTATGTCATATATTTTTCTGGGAATTTGCAACAGGAAGTTACGTAGTGGTCTTGTGATCTTTTTTGCTTTTAAATAGCTGACGGCACATCTCTGTTACATCTATGACTAAGACCACTATGGTCAAAATGCGACAGAGTTTTTAATATGTCTCTCTTTGTATGGAATAAGCTTTTAAGGATTTGAAATAAAGCCTATTGTATTAACCCTTTCCCGCAAATGACATATTGTTATAGTCTTCTATGGTGACTAAAAAAAGTGTAAAAAAATTAAAAAAAGTAAGTAAATAAATATGCATTAACCCCTTCCCTAATAAAAGTTAAAATCACCCCCTTTTCCCATTTTTCAAATACAATTAAAAAAATAAAATAAAACCTAAACATGTGTGGTATTTCCACGTGGGTAAATGTCCAAACTATTAAAATATAATGTTAAATAAACCACATGGTCAAAAAAATTCCAAAGTCCAGAAATGCATATTTTTGGTCACTTCATATACTAGAAAAAAATTTATAAAGCTTGATCATAAGGTGCCATAAAAAAAATTCAGATCATGGAGCAAAAATCGAGCCATCATACATCTATATATACTGAAAAATAAAAAAGTTATAGGGGTTAGAAGTGGACAATTTTAAACATACTGATTTTGGTGCATGTAGTTATAATTTTTTTTAACCCTTTAATGACCAAGCCCATTTTCACCTCTAGGACCAGGCTAATTTTATTTTAGCGTTTTTGTTTTTTCCTCCTCGCCTTCTAAAATCCATAACTCTTTTATATTTCCATGTACAGACCCATATAAGGGCTTGTTTTTTTGCGTGACCAATTGTACTTTGTAATGAAACCTCTCATTTTACCATAAAATGTACGGCGAACCGAAAAAAAATTTTTAGGGAGGAAATTTAAATGAAAACCAAAATTTTGCGCATTTTGGAGGGTTTTGTTGTCACTCTGTACTTTTTACGGTAAAAATGACATGTGTTCTTTATACTGTGGGTCAATACAATTAAAATTATACCCATGACTAGATACTTTTATATTTTTGTACCGCTTAAAAAAAAATCTAAAACTTTTTGTACAAAATCAGTAATCTTAAATCGCCCTATTTTGACCACCTATAACTTTTTATTTTTTTCGTATATAGGGCGGTATGAGGGCTCATTTTTTGCGCCGTCATCTTTACTTTTTTTAGATACCACATTTGCTTATATAAAACTCTTAGATCATTTTTTATAAAAACTTTTTGAATAAAATGTGAGAAAAAAGCAGCATTTGTGGATTTTTTTATTTTTTACGTCTACGCCATTCACTGTACGGGATCATCAACATTACATTTTTATAGTTAGGACATTTACGCACGCGGTGATACCAAATATGTTTATTTATTTTTTTAAATTACGCTTTTTGGGGGCAAAATGGAAAAAACGGACAATTTTCATTTTTATTGGGGGAGGGGATTTTTCACTTTTTTTTTACTTTTTATTTTTACATTTTTCAACTTTTTTTTTTTTGCACTTTTTATGTCCCCATACGGGACTATCTATAGCAATCGTTTGATTGCTAATACTGTGCAGTGTTATGCATAGGACACAGCATTGCTCAGTATTATCGGTGATCTTCTGCTCTGGTCTGTTCGATCGCAGACCAGAGCAGAAGACCCCGGGAGACGGCCGGAGCTAGGTAAGGGGACCTCCAGCTGTCATGCTGGATGATCGGATCCCCGCGGCAGTGCTGCGGGCTATCCGATCATCCAATCAAAGTGCCTCAATGCCGCAGATGCCGTGATCTGTATTGATCACGGCATTGGAGAGGTTAATGGCGGACATCCGCGCGATCGCGGATGTCGGCCATTACGGGCGGGTCCCCGGCTGCTGCTAGCAGCCGGAACCTGCCGTGTATGACGCGAGCACCCTTCCGATGCTCGCGGTCACACACAGGACGTAAATGTACGTCCTGGTGCGGGAAGTCCCGCCAAACCAGGAGGTACATTTACGTCCGTGGTCGTTAAGGGGTTAAAAGTAGTAAAATAAAAGAAAACCTACATAAATTGGGATTATTGTAAACGAATGGACCTACCAAATAAAGATAAGGTGTCATTTGTACTAAAAAGTGCACTGTATAGAATCGTAAAACCTAAAATTGACCCATTTTTTTTCAATATTGCCCCACAAATATATTACTTCTGGTTTTGCCATAGATTTTTTGGTGAAATGATTAATGGTATTACAAAGTAAAATTGGTGGCGTAAAAAACAACAAGCCCTCATATGGGTATGTAGGTAAAACATTGAAAGTGTTGAAAGATTTCTACAAGGTGGGGAGGAAAAAAACAAAAGTGCAAAAATGAAACCAGGCCCGAGATGGAAGGGGTTAAGGAATTGTGCCAGCTTGAAACCTTAATTTATTTTGCATTGCTGCTCTGGTGATGCTCCAGAACATCCATGTGGGCAGATTTCATACTCTCTGGTGAGAGCTGGTTCAGCACTGTCTATAGAATCTTCTATCCTGAGTACAGGTGTGCTGCTGTTTTTAGAAGAAAGCTGATGTTTTGCTATTCCTTGATAAACCCTTTAAATAGGTTTATACGCAATGAATGAGAGGATATATGTCAGGAACTGTCCAGAGCAGAAGCAAATCCCCATAGCAAACCTCTCCTTCTCCCTGACATGGACAGAGGTGTCAGCAGAGAGCAATGTGGTCAGACTGAAAAGTAATTAAAAAAGAAAATAACTTCCTCTGGAGCATACAGCAGCTGATAAGTACTGGAAGGATTAAGATTTTTAAACAGAAATAAATTACAAATCTGTTTAACTTTCTAGCACCAGTTGATTTAAAAAAAATGTTTTCCACCAGAGTACCCCTTTAACATGTTAAGGACACAGGGCATACCTGTATGCCCTGAGTCCACTCCCTTTCTATAACACTGGGCCACGCCGTGGCCCCGCGTCCTTACGGGTCGGGCATTGCCTCTAACAACGGCCGGGACCCGTGGCTGATAGCACACGGCACTGATCACGCACTATTAACCCTTTAGACGTGGTGTTCAAAGTTGATCACCACGTCTAAAGTGAAAGTAAACTACCCCTGGCAAGCTCAGTCGGCTGTTCGGGACCACAGCGGCGAAACTGCAGTGTTCCGAACAGCTGGAGGACACTTGGAGGATCCCCTACCTTCCTGCATATCCAATTGCCGAATGACTGAGATCCAGGCATGAGCAGTCAAGCGGCAGAATCATTGATCAATGTTATCCTATGGGAAAACAATGATCAATGTAAAAGATCAGTTATAGCCCCCTATAATAAAGATAATTTAACCCCTTCTCTAATGAAAGTAAGAATCGCCCCCTTTTCCCATAAAAAATAAATAAATAAACTGTGCAAATAAAAATAAACATAAGTGAGTATTGCTGCATGTGGAAATGTCAGAATTATAAAAATATATCATTAATTAAACCGCACGGTCAATGGAGTACGTGCAAAAAAAATCCAAAGTCCAAAATGGCGTAGTTTTGGCTATTTTTTATATCATGAAAAAATGAATAAAAAGCGACCAAAAAGTCCAATCAATACAAAAATTGTACAGCTAAAAACTTCAGATCCCGGGGCAAAAAATGAGCCCTCATACCGCCCCGTACACACAAAAATTCTAAAAAGTTATAGGGGTCAGTAGATGACAATTTTAAACGTATACATTTTCCTGCATGTAGTTATGATTTTTTCTAGAAGTAAGATAAAACAAAACTATATAAGTAGGGTATCATTATTCGTATGGATCTACAGAATAAAGATAAGGTGTCATTTTTACCGATCAATGTACTGCACAGAAACGGAAGCCCCCAAAATTTACTAAATTGTGTTTTTTTTTTTTCAATTTTGTCGCACAATGATTTTTTTCTCCTTTTCGTTGTAGATTTTTGGGTAAAATGACTCATGTCCTTACAAAGTAATCTTGGTGGTGCTAAAAATAAGCCATCAATTTTTAGGTGCAAAATTGAAAAAGTTATGATTTTTTAAACGTAAGGAGGAAAAAACGAAAGTGCAAAAACGGAAAAACCCCTGGTCCTTAAGGGGTTAAAGTCAATGGGGAAGATAGTCAAAAACTACTGTAATTTCGGTTACATCAATATAAATTACACTTTTTTTTTCTTCTCACATTTTCAAAGGGCTCTTGTGCTGCTTTTGAAAATATTAAAATATGTGAGAGTTCATTTTTATGCTCTTTTGGGGGTTTTTGCGCCAAAATTTACTTTTGTCAAAATTTTTCCAAAAATGCTTTTGGGCTGCCATACTGAATATTTTAAATGCCAAAATGGCAGATTTTTTTTGCCAAACTGTAAATCCCTGGAAAATTCTAGTGGATGCATCTGACGTAATATTGCTAGAGCCCAGACAGGCGATAACTCTGTGGATAAAACATGTCCAGGGATTAAATGCAGGTACAGGTGCAGTGACATGAAAAAAAAATATTAACATTCGCCAATGATTAATATATTAATATTTCAATCACTGATGAAATAACACTTTTTCCCCCTAAAAAAAAATTAATAAATAAATAAATAATAACAGAAATAAAAAATACAGCCACTTCTGTGATTTCTGTGAAGAGAGCTGGCATGAAATTTTTGGTGTAAAATAGACTCCCACTCTTTGAAAATATCATGTAAAACATTAAAAAAATTACATAGCCATGCCCACTATTGGAAAACTGGTGTGACTGGTGTAAACCTTGAATCATTCTTATGTAAAACACTTTTAATATCTGATGGAGACTTTTTTGTGCTGAAATTTTGGGCAAAGCACAAAATTTTGGACATGAAGAGTTTTGAGCATGACCCCCAATGAGTGTTATGAAAACAGCTGCTTTCTACTCCCTGACCACCTCAGGTGGCCTCAAACAGGCCAGAGGGGGCAAACATTATGTTCAGAATGCTTGGAGCCAGAGGCCGTGATTGTGACATCAGGGCCACACCTTCGGGACTTCCCGCCCTGCTCCCTCCATTCTTGTCTATTGTAGGGGCGTGGTGGCTGACACGCCCCCTCCCATAGACATGAATGGTGGGTGCATGGCGTGACATCACAAAGGCGTGGCTGTGATGTCACGACCACTGCTGCAGGAACTCGGAAGTTGTTTAGAACACCAGGTGCTGCAGGAGATCACAGAGTACCCCCGCAATCCGACATCTTTTCCCCTATCCTTTGGATAGGGGATAAGATGTCTAGCAGCGGAGTACCCCTTTAATGGACTTACAGCTGTACATCCTCTATATCAAATACATGATAATGTCCTCTCGTTCCTTTCTTGTTCATTTCCTGTTTATTTTTTCCTGTGACTCTGTAATGACTTTTTGTCAAATTTGAACCAAACTTTTTTCTTTCCTCCAGAGAGAGTGGTATATTGCCTTTGATTTATGTAGTGGAAAAATCCTGCAGTGTGAAAAATGTATGTGTCTTCCCCAGGATTAAAGTGTTTTTAAAAGCATTATAAATTTCACTTGTAACTGGTGCATGACGGTGTCTATTGTTTCTGATCCCAATGTCTTTCAGGACATCTGAATCTCCTGATAAACCCTTCTGATCCACACTAATATTATTATGTTATCTAACAGTTCAGGACATGTGCTCAAATGTTATAGAAAATTTTACCTGGCACTTGTATTGTAAGTAATGCCTTCTATGAACTTGTTTGCTGTAATATATGACTCTAAATAACTATTTGCTCTGAGTTTTTAAAGGGGTACTCCGGTGGAAAACAAATCAACTGGTGCCAGAAAGTTAAACAGATTTGTAAATTACTTCTATTTAAGAATATTAATCCTTCCAGTACTTATCAGCTGCTGTATTCTTCAAAGGAAGCTGTGTAGTTCTTTCTAGTCTAACCACAGTGCTCTCTGCTGCCACCTCTGTCCATGTTAGGAACTTTCCAGAGTACAAGGAAATCCCCATAGTAAACTTCTCCTGCTTCCACCTGACATGGACAAAGATGGCTGCAGAGAGCACTGTGGTCAGACTGGAAAGAACTACACAACTTCCTGTGGAGCATACAGCAGCTGATAAGTACTGGATTAAGTAATAATAAAACTAATATACATCTGTGTAACTTTCTTCCACTAGTTGATCTGAAAAAGCTTGTTTTCCACCGGAGTACCCTTTTAACCAAATGAAATCTAATCCTTCCAGCTAAAAGTCAATTAAAATTTGGGCTCTTTTCACATTGAAGTCTGTGCATCTGATAATATTGGCATGATAGGCGTGAAGGATTGGTTCTCAAACCAATCTCAACCAATACCAATATTGCCCCAAAGAAATTCATGACAAATAAGCAAAAATTTAAATACAAATTTGATTTCACAATTAAACATTTTTGGAAGGATATAATTCCTTATGAAATCCATTAATAAAAAGTATAAAGAGAAAAAAATACAGATGGTGCAGTGAGTAGAAAGTTTAACAGTTCATTAATATTCATGGTATACAAGGGAGCTTTCCATGATTAGAAAGTGCATAGCCAACATGCTATATAAGTATGTTATGTTGGTCACAACAAGGTAAAGTACAAGTACATGCTACTAAAAATAAGATAAAAGGCAACAGAAAGCTTCAAAATTAGCAGATAGATAGCTTGCTAGATAGATACATAGCTATGAGATAGATAGATAGATAGATAGATAGATAGATAGATAGATAGATGGATATTGACCATCTGGCAGCCAAGAGAAATGTAAGGTACACTAAGATTAAGACCAACACAGTCAGTTGTCATAGTAACAAAGCAGCAAGGATAGTGAGCATGATAGTACGACGGATCAACAACTTGGAGTCGGTATCTTCCTTGCAATAAAGTGCATGGGCATCAAAGTCAATAAAACAAACAGAACTGTACAAAGTCGGGAAACAAGTCAGGAATATAATGGGAATACAATAACTAACAAACAGATATGTAAATATAAACAAGGCAGGAAATAAGATACATACAGGTCAGGGAATCAAGAGCACTATTCACACATGACTCAGAACAAGGAACACACTAGACACCCCACTTCAATCATAGAGGGACATCAATGCAAAAGCCAAATAGGTTCCTAGCCAGCCGGCACTCTCCACTAAGTGATCAGGATGCTAGCCTAGGAGGAAACATGAATACTATGTACAAGCAAACATGGGTACAGACACAAGACTAACTCCCTCCTAGATAGACAGATTAGCACAAGGCACAGGAATTCTATCCACGGAGATCCAGGATCAAACAAGATCAAAGCAGGACTGACAAAATCCAATGAATACGGACTCAAGAAACACAAAGCATATGGAGAACGAACAATACTAGAATATTAAAACCCGAAAAAGGTACTAAAACAAGGCAAGCTAAAATCTATATATCAAACAGGACCGATAACCATGGTTAAAACCCAGGAAATGTGCAGGCAGACAAAAGCTACGGTGCATCATAAACAAGACATGGCCAGAATACATGTCTAATAACCAGCCGAGAGCAACACCTGAAGAGGCCTTATATTTCCCCCCAGTGCTGAAGACAGGAAGGTTAACTCTTCCCATGCCAGGGAGAATTAACACATAAACTGTTCAGACATAAACCTAATGTCTGAACAGGACCCAAAGCAGAAAAATGCAAAACAGAAATAAATGGACATTAAACCTACACTGACAGAACACATTTAAAAGGGCAAAACATGTGTATGAAATAATGAACTATCCCATAATTTTGTAACAATAATAATAAAAAATAAAAATTAAAAAAAAAGGGTAAAAAGCAAAACCTAGTGTTATTTTGTTTTCTTATTTGGAGGGAGATAGAAATCACTGGTCTTAGAGGTCATGTGACTGTTGGTTTTCCTGCAGCATTGCAGCACCATAGAAAGTTCAATGGGTTCCACAACAGCACCACTGCTAAAGCTGTGGGGTATTAACCAAGTGAGCAACTTTTGTTTGTTTATGTATTTTATAACATTTATTGCAGTTAGATTCATATGTTAAACTCTCAGACAACCCTTTTAATAAGTGATCTTTTATGTTTTTGTTCACTTATGAACCCTTTAGAGCATTTTCATTTGTTTAACTTTTCCAATATGAAGGTTTAATATAGAAGACATTTGCCTCCGCCGGTTTATTGAGTGTATATTTAGGGTCTTTTCATATATTATACATAGAAAATATATTTGCTGGTTGAATCTCTTAAATAATCCATTGAAATAATCCATTGAAATAATCATCTTTCTGGAATTTTTGTGATCATCCAGTGTTATCTTCAAGCATTCTTAAATTAACATGCCCTTTCTTCCTCCAGTGACTTAAACGAAATTGTCTTCCTTGGGCCATGTCTCTTAATACCAATGTTCTAAAATACTGATGTTTCCAGAATAAGGACGTTTCCCCAGATACATTTGTTCAACTTAAATATTCATAGTGGAAACTCAAGTGAAAGTCATACGTTGGGGATAGTTTTAAAGGGCACTTGTCTCCACAAACTTACCGATTCATCGTAAGAACTAAGCTGTTTGGATATTATATTAAAGATTTCTTTGCTATCAATGTTTAATTTTAGAATTGTATTTATTTCTGAGGGTTTATTTTGCTGTTTGTCTCTTTATTTTAGATGAAATTTTAAAATACTTGTTTCAGTGGGCAAAGAGGGAAAAGTAATCTATGATATGATATAGCTGGGGTTATGGCAGCAACATTGTGTTCTGTCAGTATTTACTCTTTACAGTTTCTTATGAATTAAATATCAGTCAGAGAGTGGCTTGGAAGATACATATCAACAATTCACTGTATGACAACCACATAACTACTTAAAAGGGTATTTTAGCACTAGGATAACAAATAATGTACTGGGGCTCATTAAAAATAGAGAAAAAAAAGACATACTTACCTAGTCCAGGTCCCTCACTGGTCCCCTGAACTTCCCTTTGGCTCTGATCAGTCAACTGATCTTCTTCCTTCTCCAGCATCTGAGACAAGCAATTGGGGCAAGACCAGCCCTCTCCACCAATCACTCCTGATCCTGATGACTACAGAAGTCAGTGAGTTGCCTAGCAACATCTAGAGGGTTACAGTTTGGAGACCACTATACAGTGGTCTCTAAACTGTAGTCCTCCAGATGTTGCAAAATGACAACTCCCTGCATGCTCAGACAGCTGTTTGGGTATGCTGGGATGTGTAGTTTTGCAACAACTGGGGGGCTACAGTTTGGAGATTACTGTGCAGTGATCTCTAAACTGTGGCCCTCTAGATCTTGCAAAGCTACAACTCCCAGCATGCCCAAACAGCAGTTTACTGTCTGAGCATGCTGGGATTTGTAGTTTTGCAACATCTGCAGGGCCATAGTCTAGAGATCACTGTGCGGTTGTTTCTTAACCGTGGCCCGAATAGCAAACGGCTGTCTCGCCATGCTTGGAGTTGAAGTTGCTTACCTCCAGCTGTTGTATAACAACATCTCCCGGCATCCTCTTCGGTGATCAGTACATGCTGGGAGTTGTACTTTACAACAGCTAGAGGCACACTGGTTGGAACATACTGAGTTAGGTAACAGAACCTAACTGAAGGTTCTCCAACCAGTGTGCCTCCAGCTGTGGCAAAAGTACAACTCCCAGCATGCATGGTCTGTTAGTGCATGCTGGGAGTTGTAGTTTTGCAACAGCTGGAGGTTTGCCCCCCCCCCCAAGGTACATTCACACTGGCAGAGGTTTACAGTGAGTTTCCTGCTTCAAGTTTGAGCTGTGGCAATTTTTTTGCCACAGTGCAAACTCCTAGCAGGAAAATCACCGTAAACCCCCGCCAGTGCGAATGTACCCTAAAAACACTACACTACACAAAATAAAGGGTACAAATACTACAAATACACTTACACTCTCCCCGCCAATGAAAAAAGGAAAAAAGTATCGTACGGCAGTGTTTCCAAAATGGAGCCTCCAGCAAAACAACAACTCCCAGCATTTCTGGACAGCCACTGACCGTCCAGCCAAGCTGGGAGTTTAGCAACAGCTGGAGGAACCCTGTTTGGTAATCACTGGCATGGAATTCCCCTATGTCCACCCCTAATTTAGGCCTCTCACTTCGGAGCCCTGTCATATTTCAAGGCAACAGTTTAGGGCCACATATGGGGTATTTCCGTACTTGGGAGCAATTGCGTTACAAATTTTGGGAGCTTTTTCTCTTATGAAAAGGAAAATTTGGGGTCTACACCAGCCTGTTAGTGAAAAAAAAAAATTTACACTAACATACTGGTGTTCCCTCATACTTTTTATTTTTACAAGAGGTAAAAGGAAAAAAGATCCCCAAAATTTGTAACGCAATTTCTCCTGAGTACGGAAATACCCCATATGTGGGTGTAAAATGCTCTGCAGTCGCACAACAAGGCTCAGAAGTGAGAGCATGTCCATTTGAGGCCTAAATTGGTGATTTGCACAGGGGTTCTGACATAAATGCAAAAAAATAAATACCCACGTGTGACCCCATTTTGGAAACTACACCCCTCACGGAATGTAACAAGGGGTATAGTGAGTCTTAACAGCCCACAAGTGTTTGATACATTTTTGTTAAAGTTGGATGGGAAAACGAAAAAAAGAAAAAAAAGAAATTACTAAAATGCTGGTGTTACCCTAAATTTTTCATTTTCACAAGGGAAAATAGGAAAAAAAAGCCCCCCAAATTGTGTAACCCCATTTCGTCTGAGTAAGAACTTACCCCATATGTGGATGTAAAGGGTTCTGCGGGCGAACTACAATGCTCAAAAGAGAAGGAGCGCCATTGGTCTTTTGGAGAGAACATTTGTCCGGAATTGAAGGCCAAGTGTGTTTACAAAGCCCCCATAGTGCCAGAATAGTGGTCCCCCCCCCCCCACAAGTGACCCCATTTTGGAAACTACACCCCTTTATTACACCTAATGTAATCAAGTGTGTAGTGAGCATTTACACCCCACAGGTGTCTGACAGATTTTTGGAACAGTGGTCCGTGAAAATGAAAAAATGAAACTTTTCATTTGCAAAGCCCACTGTTCCAAAGATCTGTCAAATGCCAGTGGGGTGTAAATACTCACTATTACATTCTGTGAAGGGTGTAGTTTCCAAAATGGGGTCACATGTGGGGGGTCCCCTGTTCTGGCACCATGGGGGGCTTTGTAAATGCACATAGCCCCTAACTTCCATTCCAAACAAATTCTCTCTCCAAAAGCTCAATGGCGCTCCTCCTCTTCTGAGCATTGTAGTCCACACATGGGGTATTTCCATACTCAGAAGAAATGGGGTTACAAATTTTGGGGGGCATTTTCTCCTATTACCCCTTGTAAAAAAAAAAATTGGGGGGGAAAAACCAGCATTTTAGTGATTTTTTTTTTCATTTACACATCCAACTTTAACAAAAAGTGGTCAAACACCTGTGGAGTTTTAAGGCTCACTGTACCCCTTATTACGTGCCATGAGGGGTGTAGTTTCCAAAATAGTATGCCCTGTGGGTTTTTCTTTTTTGCTGTTCTGGCACCATAGGGGCTTCTTAAATGTGACATGCCCCTCAAAAACCATTTCAGCAAAAATTGCTTTCCAAAAGCCAAATGTGACTTCTTTTCTTCTGAGCATTGTAGTGTGTCCGCATTGCACTTGACGTCCACAAATGGGGTATTTCTATACCCAGAAGAGATGGGGTTACACATTTTTGGGGACTTTTTCTCCTCTTACCCCTTGTAAAGATGTACAATTTGGGGAAGAAACTCCATTTTAGAGAAAAAAATTGAATTACCCATCCAACTTTAATGAAAAGTCGTCAAACACCTGTGGCTCACTGGACCCCTTGTTACGTTCCTTGAGGGGTGTAGTTTCCAAAATAGTATGCCATGTGTTTTTTTCTTTCTCTGTTCTGGCACCATATGGGCTTCCTAAATGTGACATGCCCCCGAAAAACCATTTCAGAAAAATTCACTCTCCAAAATCCCATTGTGGCCCCTTCCCTTCTGAGCCCTCTAGTGCACCCACAGAGCACTAGACATACACATATGAGGTATTTCTTTACTCGAGAGAAATTGGGTGGCACATTTTAGGGTGAATTCTCTCCTTTTACCCTTGTACAAATTCAAAAACTGGGTCTACAAGAACTTGCGAGTGTCAAAAATGAGGATTTTGAATTTTCTCCTTCACTTTGCCGCTATTCCTGTGAAACACCTAAAGGGTAAACAAACTTTCTGAATGTCAGTTTAAATACTTTTAGGGGTGCATTCTAAAATTTACTCATTTATGGGGTATTTCTAATATGAAGGCCCCTCAAATCCACTTCAAAACTGAACGGGTTCCCTGAAAAATTCTTATTTTGAAAATTTTGTGACTAATTGGAAAATTGCTGCTGAACTTTGAAGCCCTCTGATGTCTTAAAAACATGTCAACTTTATGATGCCAACATAAAGTAGACATATTGTATATGTGAATCAATATATAATTTATTTGGGATGTCCATTTTCCTTATGAGCAAAGAGTTTCAAATAAAAAAAAAAACGCTAAATTTTCAAAATTTTCATCAAATTTGGAAATTTTTCACCAAGAAATTATGTAATATCGACGAAAATTTACCACTAACATAAAGTAGAATATGTCCTGAAAAAACAATCTTGGAATCAGAATGAAAAGTAAAAGCATCCCAGAGTTATTAATGCTTAAAGTGACAGTGGTCAGATTTGCAAAAAAGGGCTGCGCCCTTAAGGTGAAGATGAGCTGCGTCCTTAAGGGGTTAAGGACCCGAGCATTTTTAGTACATATGACCACTGTCACTTTAAGCATTAATAACTCTGCGATGCTGACACCAGAGGTCTTCAAACTTCAGCAGCAATTTTCCAATTTTTCACAAAATTTTCAAAATCAGAATTTTTCAGGAACCAGTTCTGTTTTGAAGTGATTTGAAGGACCTTTATATTAGAAATACCCCATAAGTGACCCCATTATAAAAACTGCACCCCTCAAAGTATTGAAAATTACATTTAGAAAGTGTGTTAACCCTTTAGGTGTTTCACAGTAATAGCAGCAAAGTGAAGGAGAAAATTCAAAATCTTAATTTTTTACACTTGCATGTTCTTGTAGACCCTGTTGTTGAATTTTTACATAGGGGTAAAAGGAGAGAAATCACCATAACATTTGTAACCCAATTTCTAACAAGTAAGGAAATATACTCCTAAATACATCCTGTTGGCCCTAGCTACTACAAGGTAAGTATGTTGACTAAAATTAAAGTAAAAGATAGTACCCCAAATATAATTAATACTAGTCCAAAAATAAGAATCACCAATTATAGGCAAATTATACAAATCTTTATTGAGAAAAATTACATACATAAAAACATATATAAAAAGATGGCACAAGAAGATAACACCATGGAAGGCAAGTGTATGGGAAGGAGGTGACTAATCCTCAGGAAGCTCAATGGAGCGAAACATATGTAGGGGTTCTGCATATATTTGGGTAAGGATCATTATACCACTTTATACTGGCTTACTATATCGCTCTCTTTGTCTGGTTGTTTACCATGGTGTATATATATATATATTTTTTATTCCAGCTTGAGTGATTTACTGAGTGATAGCATTAGTCACCTCCTTCCCATACACTTGCCTTCCATGGTGTTATCTTCTTGTGCCATCTTTTTATATATGTTTTTATGTATGTCATTTTTCTCAATAAAGATTTGTCTAATTTGCCTATAATTGGTGATTCTTATTTTTGGACTAGTATTAATTATCTTTGGGGTACTAAGTAAGGAAATATCTCATATATGGATGTTAAGTGCTCTGTGGGTGCAATAGTGGGCTCAGAAGGGAAAAAGCGACAAGGGGATTTTGAAGATTGTGATTGTACTGCGGGCGTACTACAATGCTCAGAAGAGATGGAGTAACATTTGGCTTTTGGAAAGAAAATTTAGCTAAAATGGTTTTTGGGGGGCATGTCGCTTTTAGGAAGCCCCTATGGTGTCAGAACAGCAAAAAAAAAAAAAAAAAAAAACACATGGCATACTATTTTGGAAACTACACCCCTCAAGGAACGTAACAAGAGGTACAGTGAGTGAACCTTAACAACCCACAAGTATTTAATGACTTTTTTGTTAAAGTGATTTTTTTTTTCACTAAAATGCTGTTTTTTCCCCCCAAATTTTACATTTTTACAAGGGGTCTTTGGAGCAGTGGGCTGTGCAAATGAAAAAAATTTTTTTTCATTTTCATGGACCACTGTTCAAAAAATCTGTCAGACACCTGTGGGGTGTAAATGCTCACTGTACCCCTTATTACATTCCATGAGGGGTGTAATTTCCAAAATGGGGTCACATGTGGAGGGGTCCACTATTCTGGCATCATGTGGGCTTTGTAAACACTAGTGTTGGACGCGAATATTCGCAATGCAAATATTTTTCGTGAATATCGCATATTCGCGAATTCGAGAATATTACGAATATAGCGCTAAATATTCGCAATTACGAATACTCACTTTATTTTTTCACAGTACACATGACAGTGGTCATCCCTCCCTGCTTCCAGCTTGTGGTGTAAACAAGGCTCCAATACTAGTTACTGTGTGAGACTGGCGGGCGCCTGGAAATGTGCATATGCAAATTTTTGCGCACATTGATCCCTACCTTCTTTTAGCTCTTTTATCACGCGAGATTGCGTATGCACATGCAAATTTCATGGTGAATGCGCATGCGCAAATTTTATAGCCCATAGTAAAAAAAGGCAGCAAATATTGTGAATATGCAAATTTTGCGAATATATCACGAATATTCGTCCATATATTCGCAAAATATCGCAAATTTGAATATGGCCTATGCTGCTCAACACCAGTAAACACATGTGGCCTTCAATTCCAGACACATTCTCTCTCTAAAAGCCCAATGGCACTCCTTCTCTCCTGAGCATTGTAGTTCGCCCGCAGAGCATTTTATATCCACATAACATTAACATTTTTTTCCCATTACCCTTTGTGAAATGAAAAATTTGTGATAACACCAGCATTTTAGTGAAAAAAAATCATTTTCACGTGCAACTTTAATGAAAATGATGTGGGGTATTAAGGCTCACTATACCCTTTGAGGGGTGTAGTTTCCAAAATGGGGTCACATGTGGGTGTTTTTTTTTTTGCATTTATGTCAGAACCGCTGTAACGATCATATGCCCCTTGCAAATCACCTCAAATGTACATGGCGTTCTCACTCCTGGGCCTTGTTGTGCGCCCGCAGAGCATTTTACGTCCACATATGGGGTATTTCCATACTCAGGAGAAATTGCGTTACAAATTTTGGGGGTCTTTTTTTTCCTTTTACTACTTGTGAAAATGAAAAGTATGGGGCAACACCAGCATGTTAGTGTAAATTTTTTTTTTTTACAAAGACATGCTGGAGTAGACCCCAACTTTACCTTCTTATAAGGGTAAAAGGAGAAAAAGACCCCCAAAATGTGTTAGGCAATTTCTCCAGAGTTCAGAAATACCCCAAATGTGTCCCTAAACTGTTGCCTTGAAATATGACATGGCTTCAAAGTGAGAGGCCTAAATTAGGGACTTGTATAGGAACAGACCTGGATGCAAGAATTACACTTGCCTCCGATACCAAAATTACCCTGCAGCAGTGTATTCCAAACAGGGTGCCTCCAGCCGTTGCAAAACTACCAGCATGCTTGGACAGTCAATGGCTGTCTGGCAATTCTGGGAGTTGTTGTTTTGCAACAGCTGGAGGCTCCGTTTTAGAAACCGTGCCATACCAGAAGTTTTTCATTTTTATTTGGGGGGGGGGGTTGAGGTGGGTAAATGTGTAGGGGTATGTGTATATGTAGTGTTTTACTCTTTATTTTGTGTAGTATAGTGTTTTAGGGTACATTCACACGGGCAGGTTCACAGCGAGTTTCCCTTTGGCTGTCCGTGCATGCTGTAGGTTGTAGTTATGCAACAGCTGGAGGCACACTGGTTGCAAAACAGAGTTTGTTACTTAACCCCTTCCTGACCTATGACATACCTGTACGTCATGAGTGGCAAGGTGTTCCCGACCCATGACATACTGGTACGTCATGAACATTTTTGCTGCTACTCGCGGTATCCCGCAGCGCCCGGTAAGATGGTGGCTATCACTGATAGCCAGCCATCTTACCATGCGACCACGGGGGGTTTCATCCCCCACCCCCCCCAGCGATCGTTGCTATCAGCTCGTCAAATCTGACTAGCTGATAGCAGCGTTTCACTTTGAGAATACTTAGCACCGCTCTGCTAAGTGTCCCTTACCCGTCCCCCGGCCATGTGGTGTCCCAAGCGGTTCCGGCGTGAGCGGCGTCCTCCAGGCGGTCCCGGAGGTGGTGCGTCCCGGCGGTGAGTTTGCAGCAGCAGGGCGGCATCTTCATTGACAGCAGTGAGATCGCCGTAAAGCGATCTCACCGCTGCCTCTGGGAGTTTCAAAACTGCAACTCCCAGCATGCACAAACAACCTTTGGCTTTCTGTGCATGCTGGGAGTTGTAGTTTTGCAACATCTGGAGGTCCACAGTTTGGAGACCACTGTATAATGGTCTCCAATCTGTGCTCTTCCAGATGTTGCAAAACTACAAAGCTCAGCATGCTCAGTCTGTCCAGGCATGCTGGGAGTTGTAATTCTGTAACATCTGGAAGAGCACAGATTGGAGACCATTACACAGTGGTCTCCAAACTGTGGACCCCAGATGTTGCAAAACTACAACTCCCAGCATACCACACTGCCCAAGCATGCTGGAAGTTGTAGTTCATCTGATCCTTCAGATATTGCCGAACTACAACTTCCAGCATGCCTGGGCAGTCTGGGCATCCTGGGAGTTGTAGTTTTGCAACAACTGGAGGCACACTAGTTGGGAAACATTGTCCGTTTCCTACCTCAGTGCCTCCAGCTGTTGCAATTGTTGCAAAACTATAACTCCCAGCATGCACTGACAGACCATGCATGCTGGGAGTTGTAGTTTTGCAACAGCTGGAGGCACACTGGTTTGGAAACACTAAGTTAAGTAATAAACTTTCAAGTGTTTTGCAACCAGTGTGTCTTCAGCTGTTAGATAACTACAACCCTCAGCATGCACGGACAGCCAAAGGGCATGCTGGGAGTTGTATCAGTATGCCTCTAGCTGTTGCATAACTACAAGTCCCAGCATGCCCTTCTGCTGTAACTGCATGCTGAGATTTGTAGTTTTTGCATTAGCTGAAGGCACACTGGTTGTGAAACACCAGTTTGTTGTCTAACTCCATGTTTCGCAACCAGTGTGCCTCCAGCTGTTGCAAAACTACAACTCCCAGCATGCACGGACAGCCAAAGGGCATGCTCAGAGTTGTAGTTTTGCAACAGCTGGATGTTTGCCCCCCCCCTCCCCCAATGTGAATGTACAGGGTACACTCACATGGGCGGAGGTTTACAATGAGTGCTGCAAGTTTGAGATGGCGCAAATTTTGCGCTGCAGCTCAAACTCCCAGCGGCAAACTTGCTATGAACCTCTGCCCGTGTGATTGTACCCTAAAAACACTACACTACACTTACACTAACCTAAAATAAAAAGTAAAAAACACTACATATACACATACCCCTACACAGCCCCCCTCCCCAATAAAAATGAAAAACGTCTGATACGCTACTGTTTCCAAAACGGAGCCTCCAGCTGTTGCAAAACAACAACTCCCAGTATTGCCGGACAGCCATTGACTGTCCAGGCATGCTGGGAGTTTTTCAACAGCTGGAGGCTCCCTGTTTGGGAATCACTGGCGTACAATACCCCTATGTCCACCCCTATGCAAATCCCTAATTTAGGCCTCAAATGCGCATGGCACTCTCTCACTTTGGAGCCCTGTCGTATTTCAGGGCAACAGTTTTGGGACACATATGGGATATCTCCGTACTCGGAAGAAATTGCCTTACAAATTTTGGGGGGCTTTGTCTTCTTTAACCCCTATGAAAAGGTGAAGTTGGGGTCTACACCAGCATGTTAGTGTATAAAAATAACATTTTTTACACTGACATGCTGGTGTTGCCGCATACTTTTCATTTTCACAAGAGGTAAAAGGGAAAAAAGACCCTCCAAATTTGTAATGCAATTTCTCCCGAGTATGGAGATACCCCATATGTGGGTGCAAAGTGCTCTGGGGGCGCACAACAAGGCCCAGAAGGGAGAGTGCACCATGTACATTTGAGGTGATTTGGACAGGGGTGGCTGATTGTTACAGCAGTTCTGACATAAACGCAGAACAATAAATATCCATATGTGACCCCATTTTGCAAACTACACCCCTCATGGAATTTAATAAGGGGTGCAGTGAGCAGTTACACCCCACTGGTGTATGACAGATTTTTGGAAACGTGGTCTGTGAAAATGAAAAATACAATTTTTCATTTGCACAGTCCACTGTTTCAAATATCTGTCAAATGCCAGTGGGGTGTAAATGCTCACTGCCCCCCTTATTAAATTCCATGAAGGGGGTAGTTTCCAAAATGGGGTCACATGTGGGGGGACCTCTGTTCTGGCACCATAGGGGCTTCCTAAATGAGACATGCCCCCCAAAAGCCCTTTCAGAAAAACTCACTCTCCAAAATCCCATTGTCGCTCCTTTCCTTCTGAGCCCTCTACTGCGCCCGCCGAACACTTTACATAGACATATGAGTTTACTTACTTGAGAGAAATTAGGTTACAAATTTTAGGGTGAGGTCTTTCCTTTTACCCCTTGTAAAAATTCAAAAATTGGGTCTACAAGAACATGCGAGTGTAAAAAATGAAGATTTTGAATTTTCTCCTTCACTTTGCTGCTATTCCTGTGAAACACCTAAATGGTTAAAACACTTACTGAATGTCATTTTGAATACTTTGGGGGGTGTACTTTTTATAATGGGGTCATTTATTGGGTATTTCTAATATGAAGACCCTTAAAATCCACTTCCAACCTGAACTGGTCCCTGAAAAAGTATGATTTTGAAAATCTTGAGAACAATTGGAAAATTGCTGCGGAACTTTGAAGCCCTCTGGTGTCTTCCAAAAGTAAAAACACGTCAATTTTTTGATGCAAACATAAAGTAGACATATTATGTATGTGAATAAATATGTAATTTATTTATAATATTCATTTTCCTTACAAGCAGAGAGTTTCAAAGTTAGAAAAATGCTAAATTTTCTAAATTTTCATGACATTTTTAGATTTTTTACCAAGAAAGGATGCAAATATCAGTGAAATTTTACCAATAACATAAAGTAGAATATGTCACGAAAAAACAATCTCGGAATCAGAATAAGTAAAAGCATTCCAGAGTTATTAATGCTTGAAGTGACAGTGGTCAGATGTGCAAAAAATGCCCAGGTCCTGAAGGTGAAAATGGGCTGGGTCATGAAGGGGTTAAAGAGGTACTCCAGGGAACTAAATCCATAGCCCATTCTTTCACTCTCGCCAACCTATGCATTTGTCTAAATATCATTCATTAGCTATATACAAGTTTTCCTCATTCAGCTATCACTTTCATGCAGGAAGTGAGAGAAAAATTCATTTTTTAGATCCACGTTGTCTCCTCAGTGAGAGCAGACCCTCCCATCAAGACAACATCACCTGATTTCTGTCTGATTTCTGATTGGGCTAGAGCTCTGGCTGTACAGACACACTGTGTGAGGAGCTTGTGAGAGAAAAAGCAGTGAAGATTCTTAGTCACAACTGAGCACATAGCTGCTGTTTTTCTTTTGAATATGCTGCCATTCAGAACACAGAAAAATTCATAGCAGGAGGCGGCATAAAAGAAAAGACTTGTACGGTGGCCCAGATTTATCAAACTGTGTGAGAGAAAAGTGGAGAGATTTCCCCATATGCACCCAATCACAGCTCAGCTTTCACTTTACCTCAGCTTGTTAGCTGGTTGCTGTGGGAAAATTACTCCACTTTTTCTCTCACACAGTTAGATAAATCTCCCCCAGTGTGTGTGTGTGTGTGTGTGTGTGAGAGAGAGTGTGTGTGAGCTGCAGTGGAAGCCTGCACACAGATAGTGAAAGCAGTTGGCTGGCAGCCATTACACAGAGCTGAATTCTGGGAGTTGTAGTCTATGCTGCAGATAAGGGAAAAAAAAGTATTTAGGAGACATCAGGGGCCAAAGGAACTGCCAAAATCACATGAATAACTATAGGGGACACATAACAGGTATTGTGATGGCTTTGGGGCATTTTTATTTTTCTTAACTTCCCCGGAGTACCCCTTTAACTCAAAGTTTTGCAACCAGCATGCCTCTAGCTGTTGCAAAATTACAACTCTTAGCATGTACGAACAGCCAAAGGGCAGTTTGCAACAGCTGGAGGCACACTTGTTGCGAAAGACTGAGTTAGGTAACAAACTCTGTGTCTCGCAACTAGTGTGCCTTCAGCTGTTGCAGAAACTACAACTCTTATCATGCAGTGACAGCAGAAGGGCATGCTGGGACTTTGCAACAGCTGGAGGCACACTGGTTGCAAAACACTGAGAGTTTGTAACTTAAATCAGTGTTTCCCAACCCATTTGCCTCCAGCTGTTGCAAAACCACAACTCCCAGCAAGCATGGTCTGTCAATCCATGCTGGGAGTTATAGTTTTGCAACAGCTGGAGGGACACGGGTTGGGAAAAACTGAGTTAGGAAACAGACTATGTTTCCCAACCAGTGTGCCTCCAGTTGTTGCAAAACTAGAACTCCCAGCATGCCCGACAGCCGAAGGCCATGTTGGGAGTTGTAGTTATGCAAAAACTGGAGGAGAACAGTTTGGAGACCACTGTATAGTGGTCTCCAAACTGTGCTCTTCCAAATGTTGCAAAACTACAACTCCCAGCATGCTGAGACTATCCAGGCATGTTGGGTGTTGTAGTTCTGCAACATCTGTAGGGTCAGATGTTACAAAACTACAACTCCCAGCATGCCTGGGCAGTCTGGGCATGCTTGAAATTGTAGTTTTGCAACATCTGGAGGGCTACAGCTTGGGCACCCCTGTATAGTGGTCTCCAAAATGTTGCCTTCCAGATGTTGCAAAACTACAACTCCCAGCATGCTCAGAGAGCCTTTGGGAGTTGTAGTTTGGCAACTTCTAGAAGGCAGCAGTGAAGATCATTTAGTTGGTTACATGGACAGACGTGTCAGCTGTGTGGTCAGACAGAAAATAAATTAAAAAAGAACTTCCTGTGTAGTATACAGCAACTGATAAGTACTGGAAGGATTGAGATTTTTAAATAGAAGTCAGTTACAAATCTGGTATCAGTTGATTAAAAAAAAATGTTTTCCAGAGGAGTACCCCTTTAATGTTTTGTTCTATTTACTATAAAACATGTAACATGTGGTATTTCATAAGTACAGTGACCCCCCCCCCCCACCGACCTACGATGGCCCCGACAAATGATAATTTCAACATGCGATGGCCTCTCAGAGGCCATCGCATGTTGAAGGCAGCATCAACATACGATGCTTTTGTATGTCGGGGCCATCACATAAATGGCTATTCGGCAGCGCAGACTGCTTCAGCTGCCACCGGATAGCCGTTTACGGTGCCGCGTGTGGTCTGCTGACGATCACTCACCTGTCCTCGGGGCTCCGGAGGTCCTCTTCGGGCTCCCCTGCATCGCGACGGAGAACGAGGATCCCGGGGAAGCAGAGATGTCCGGAGCGTCAGGCCCCCCCGGGGACGCGAAGACAGCGATGGAAGGCGACATCCAGGGCAGCAGTGACAAGCAGTGACGGATCCGGAGTGGCGGGGACAGGTGAGTATTACTTCCTATACTTTACATTGCACGGATCCCTCAACCTACGATGGTTTCAACAAACAGAACGGATTACCATCGTATGTTGAGGGATCACTGTATTACATTTTTATTGTGTTCTAGAGAAATATTTGAAAAAATAATAATAATTTAGACAGTCATTTTACAATATTCATGTGACTGTTAGTTAAATTATATTTTGGACTAATTAGTTATCTAAAAGCCTTTTTGCCAGAGGTGATGATGCCTTTTTTTTTTTACTCTATTTTGAAGAGCAGCCGATCCGCCCACTACAAGCACTGCTAACAGATACTATTTACCAGCACTTTATACCCTCCTCCTCCTCATCCGGCCAAAGAGCAGCACCCGGATTCTATGCGGGCCTGTGTCTCCAGTCTCAGAAATCTCTTTGTATATATATATATATATATATATATATATATATATATATATTTATTTATTTTTTTTTTTTTTTTTGGTCGGTGCTCATAAAAATAGCGAGCCTACCTAACAGAACCTCATACTAAACTCCTATTCCTATTAATCCTGTAACCTATCTAGGCAGTTAGATGTGTGCCATATACTGCCGCGTAGGAGTACACATGAAAAATAGAGGGCATACCCTGATGTGTAATGATAGTCATGGAGTGAAATGATATTGAGGGAGGGTTGGGTGGGACGTGAAGAACCCGCGGCGTCAGACACAGGAGCTGCCGCGGGTTCTTATAGCGAAATCCCCGCCCCTCCCACAAATACAGGCTAATAATAATTAGCCTTCACACTTGTGGTCGGTGCTCATAAAAATAGCGAGCCTACCTAACAGAACCTCATACTAAACTCCTATTCCTATTAATCCTGTAACCTATCTAGGCAGTTAGATGTGTGCCATATACTGCCGCGTAGGAGTACACCTGAAAAATAGAGGGCAAAACTCATAATGAGAACAAAGCGCTATTAACTCACATAGTAATGACCATACCGATGACTGGAAGGCATCATCCATTTCTGACTATGGACTGGGGGTGCAGTGCACGTAATACTGGATTTCTAATGCCCCCTATTTCTTATTCACGTGAGCTGGCACATCATGACGTGGCGTTGGAACAGCTGCCCCAAAGCCTGGCGAGTGGCTGAATACAACAGACGGATCACAACCAGAGGATTTAATAAGAATACGTACATGTTTGACAAACCGCGTAGTGGTGGTGAGTGCCGCCCCCCTAAACAACAACAGCGGCGGCAGCTCCCCGTCGAATCCTTGACGTGCTGAAAGCAAGCTGCAACACTCGAGCTGAGCGCCACTTGTGTAATTTGGAAATACCGTATGATGATAACTTGACCGAGCAATGACGTTTCGCTACTACACAATTTCAATGCGTAATGATCTGCATCCCAACAAAGTGCATGTAACTTCTGCCATGCACCTGCAAGTAAATTCCTCAGGCCTTAACTTTAGCCGTCCGATAGCCAAATGGGGAATTACCTAAAGCAACAGCTAACCAACCAGCCAAAATCTTGCGAACCTCCCTCTTTGCGTACCCATCAAGGCAGAATGATGCATGGGACACAAACAATGATGTCCTGTCAGGGCAAAACAATATGGTATTATTCTGGATACCTTGAAGAGTGGCAAAACCCCATGAATACAAATAGGAATGGAATGGCATGCGAGACATCATCTGGGTATCTATTGCAAAATGTCGCGTGAGTATTCCAGGCTGCATGTAGGAGGCTCTCTGTGAGCTGTAGACATGACAAGCCTAAGAGAACAAACCCTATGCTCGTATGCACCACGTCAAGTGCCAACTTTTTTTTTTTTTTTAATAACTACCTAGTCGCCAACCTAGACCTGTGACAGGTTGTCACTGTAACCAACCTGTGGATGTGATCGGCAATGAGACCACTTAAGCCGAAAACGTGACGATGAGACTCAACCAACACGTAATTACTACCATCGTCAACCTAAACCGATACAAACAAAGCTCTACTGAACCAAGCTATGTCCCTGTATGCATGACCCGAATGCTAATTAAACAAATGAAAACGTAATGATGTTGTCACCCACCTGAAGTCGTGTCAGGTAGAAACTGAACCGACCTGTGACAAGCCGAAAATGAAAGACTCAACCAAATATGTAACTAATAGTATGACCGTTAACCTGAAGCCAAGACAGGTTGTAACCATGATTAAAATATAGACGAGGCAACTCACAATGGAAAATAAGCTATATCCCTTGTAGCACCACCCGACTACTGAATAACACAACACATAACATGACATTGCCGACAACCTGAAGTCGTGTCAGGTTACAGCTGAACCGATCTGTAGACGTGACAGGCCGAAAAACGAAAGACTCAACCAAATATGTAACTAATAATATGACTGTAACCTGAAGCCACGATGGGTTGTAACCACGACAGTAACAAACTAAGCAATTCTCAATGGAAAATAAATAAAACTCTAACCCTATGCATAACCCAATTGCTGAACAAACGCAACATATATAATGACATATTACCAACCTGAAGACGAGTCAGGTTGTATTCGGACTGACCTGTAGACGTGACTGGTCTAGCCGAATAAAAGCCTCATCCAATATATATAGCTGCTAGTATCTATGTGGCAAATAATAAACTGAAACCTATACCCTCGTATACACAACCCAAATGTTAATAAAACAACCCACCGAATAATGCGTGCCCGGATTCGCACAATGCTGAAAAACCTGCTCAGTCTCAAAGACATGGGTAAATTGCCTAAACATCATAACATAACATATGCATGAGCGAGCATATGTAGTGAAAAACTATGAGAAGATACACCGAACAACTTAAATCAACTACAAGAGCATATCCATAGAACAGATTAAGTGAGTATGCACAAAACTTTGAGTGTGTGCACTTGACAACTATATAAGCGAATATACAGAACAAACTATTTGCGCGCACGCACAGGACTAAATCAACGTATGCCAAAACAACTATGCTCGTATGCATAGAACTAAGTGAACATATGCCGTACAAATGTGTGCGCGTATGCATAGAATAACTCGGAGCGTACATACAGAACAAGCTATATGGGCATAAGCACAGACTAACTATGCGAACATGCAGGGAACAAACTAAATGCTGGTATGTACGGAACACACTATGTGGGCACCTAATAATTATGTGAGTGTACACACCGTACAATATTATGTGCGCGTATCCAAAGAATGAACTATGGATGTATGCCCGAACTACTGTGCACATATACACCGGATGACCCGTATGCGGGTATGCAGGGCTGCAACTCAAGAACAGGGCGATGAGAGTATGCACTGAAACCCTGAGCGTATAGACCGAATGAATTATGTGCGAATACACAAACGAACTATATGAGCGAACGCCCAGAATAAACTATGCACGTAAACCCGGCACTACTATATACAAATATGCACAGAACAATTATGTGCATATGTACAGAAACTATGCCGTAAAACAGCTATGAGCGACTGTACCAACAAACTTGACGAACTTATAGTCATGCTAACCACATGCGCACATGCACAACCAAAGCGCATGCACGTTTGGTCAACACCAATAACCAATGATATGCATGGATGCAGTAACTATATGACCACATACCTACGCACAAGACAACACTCCATGCACTGTACGAGCATGTGTGTGGTACAAATGCTACAAGCCCAATAACCCGCGCAAACACTGCAAGTGTATGTAGCATGCATGCCACGAGCGCACGCACAGCATGGCTCCCACGAACACCCGTGCAATACAACCCTACGAGCGTGCACCATAAAAACTAACGAGCGTGTGTACCGTACAACACTTACGAGCGAGTGTACAGTATAAATACTACGAGCGTGTGTATCGTACAACACCTACGAGCGTGTGTACTGTCTAAATCCTACGAGCGTGTACAGTACAAAACCCTATGAGCGTGTATACAGTATAAACCTACAAGCGTGTGAAGCATATATATATCCTACGAGCGTGTGAACTGTATAAATCCTACGAGCGTGTACAGTACAAACCCTACGAGCGTGTAACAGTATAAACCTACAAGCGTGTGTACTGTATATACACGCTACGAGCTTGTGTACTGTATAAATCCTACGAGCATGTACAGCACAAACCCTACGAGTGTGTGTACAGTATAAACCTACGAGCGTGTGTACAGTATAAACCTACGAGCGTGTGCACAATATAATTCCTACGAGAATGTGTACAGAATAAACCCAACAAGCACGTGTGTAGTATAATCCTACCAGTGTGTGTACAATATAAACCCTACAAGCATGTGCAATTGTGTACAATATAAATCCTACAAGTGTGTGCAAGCGTGTGTACAGTATGAATCAAACGAGCGAGTGTACAATATATATGCTATGAGCATGTGTGCCATATAAATGCTACGAGTGTCTGTACAGTATAAATGCTACGAGCATGTGTACAGAATTAATGCTACTAGCGTGTGTACAGAATTAATGTTGCTAGTGTGTGTACAGTATAAATGCTACGAGCGTGTGTGCAGTATAAATGCTACGAGCATGTGTACAGAATTAATGCTACTAGCGTGTGTACAGTATTAATGCTACTAGTGTGTGTACAGTATAAATGCTACGAGCGTGTGTACAGTATTAAAGTCGTGAGCGTGTGTACAGTATAAATGCTACGAGTGTGTGTACAGTATTAATGCTACTAGCGTGTGTACAGTATTAATGCTACTAGCGTGTGTACAGTATTAATGCTACGAGCGTGTACAGTATTAATGCTACGAGCGTGTACAGTATTAACGCTATTAGCGTGTACAGTAAAAAATGCTACGAGCATGTACAGTATAAGTGCTACTAGCGTGTACAGTATAAACGCTACTAGCGTGTGTAGTGTATAAATGCTACTAGCGTGTGTACAGTATGAAAACTACAAGCGTGTGTACAGTATATAAGCTACTAGCGTGTGTACAAGAAAAAATGCTACGAACGTGTGCACAGTATTACTAACAATAACCTAACTTACACAATCAACTGACAAAAGCGAAGATCGCACCACGATGGAAAGACCACCTACTAGCGCCCCTCCTTTTTTTTTATACCCCTACTGTAACGTGCAAAGCGGAGCAGTCAGAGAGCGAGCTGACATATAATTAACCCCTTACAGTAATGCGCAGAGCGGAGCAGTCAGAGAGCGAGCTGACATATAATTAACCCCTTACAGTAATGGGCAGAGCGGAGCAGTCAGAGAGCGAGCTGACATATAATTAACCCCTTACAGTAATGCGCAGAGCGGAGCAGTCAGAGAGCGAGCTGACATATAATTAACCCCTACTGTAACATACAGAGCGGAGCAGTAAGAGAGCGAGCTGGCATATAATTAACCCCTTACTGTAATGTGCAGAGCGGAGCAGTCAGAGCGTGCTGGCATATAATTAACCCCTTACTGTAATGTGCAGAGCGGAGCAGTCAGAGAGCGAGCAGAGTATGAATAATATGGGTGCCTGTACAGTACTACCAGCGTCCACGCAGATATTACAAGCGCATGCACTACATGAACGCTACTAGCACAACATTGCGACGTGGCCTGAACCAGCCCATATGTGAATGGCATAGCCCTAGCTGGCTATCCAGCCCCAGGCCCTGTCATATAACAAAACATTATAGCATGGCCCGAGCTGGTGACTACCCCACATTGAATGCCGTGTTTATGTAGCGTGGCTCGGGCTGGCAACTACCCCATATTAAATGCCGCGTTTGTTCAGCGTGGCCCGAGCTGGCAACTACCCCATATTATATGCCGCGTTTATGTAGCGTGGCCCGAGCTGGCAACTAACCCATATTAAATGCCGCGTCTATGTAGCGTGGCCCGAGCTGGCAACTAACCCATATTAAATGCCGCGTCTGTGTAGCTTGGCTCGAGCTGGCAACTAACCCATATTAAATGCCGCGTCTGTGTAGCGTGGCTCGAGCTGGCAACTAACCCATATTAAATGCCGCGTTTGTGTAGCGTGGCTTGAGCTGGCAACTAACCCATATTAAATGTTGCGTTTATGTAGTGTGGCTCGAGCTGGCAACTAACCCATATTAAATGCCGTGTTTATGTAGCGTGGCTCGAGCTGGCAACTAACCCATATTAAATGTTGCGTTTATGTAGCGTGGCTCGAGCTGGCAACTAACCCATATTAAATGCCGCGTTTGTGTAGCGTGGCTCGAGCTGGCAACTAACCCATATTAAATGTTACGTTTATGTAGCGTGGCTCGAGCTGGCAACTAACCCATATTAAATGCAGCGTTTATGTAGCGTGGCTCGAGCTGGCAACTAACCCATATTAAATGCCGCGTTTATGTAGCGTGGCTCGAGCTGGCAACTAACCCATATTAAATGCTGCGTTTGTGTAGCGTGGCTTGAGCTGGCAACTACCCCATATTAAATGCTGCGTTAGTGTAGCGTGGCTCGAGCTGGCAACTACCCCATATTAAATGCTGCTTTAGTGTAGCGTGGCTCGAGCTGGCAGTTATCTATTTACTAAACACTGCGCTATGTAGCATGGCCCGAGCCGGCCGCAAAATGGGCCGGGCTGAACGGGGGGACCCCTGCGCTCTGACTTACCTTCAGAGCAAAAGGAAGGCCAGGATTCGCTACCCCCGCTCAGTCCGGCCGCTTAACCACACCACTTATAATCGAGCCCCCAGAAAATTATAAACACCAGGGCTGGACTGACTGAGGTCCCCCCGAAGCTGCGGCTTACCTCCGGAGCGAGGAGGGCGCCGCCGCATGCCTCAGTCAGCCACTTACCCACGCCAACTCGGAGCGAACTTCCGGTCAGCTGACCCGACAGTCAGCTGACCATCGATGACGTGAAGAACCCGCGGCGTCATACACAGGAGCTGCCGCGGGTTCTTATAGCGAAATCCCCACCCCTCCCACAAATACAGGCTAATAATAATTAGCCTTCACACACACACATATATATATATATATATATATCTATATATATATATATATATATATATATATATATATATATATAATTTTTTATTTTTTTTTATTGTGTAATTTGTGGACTGGAAGTCAATGCAAATCTATTTCCATTAAATGAACCACATAGACTTTGATGCAATATTTCACCCCTCACATAATACTATTGGTGTGGGGATTGGGGGTTTAATATAATTTAGTAACTCAAATCACTACAGAGGATTAGATCTGTTTATCTAAAGAAAATTATGAAAACACCTAATAATATAAAAAATACAGAAGATTATATATTTTTTTTATTAATAAAGTTTATAAAAAATACCCCATTGCATGAATAAAACATGCATTTTTGTGTTAGAAAAGCATTACCTTATGTTTTTAATATTTTACAAATTTTCTAAATATCATTTTTTCCACACTAAAAGTCCTCCAGAGTATTCAGCGGTGCTCACCATTAAAAGAAGCTCTTCATTTTGCTTTAATCCATGCAAAAGTATGTGGATAGGGGGATGCCTGATTTCCTTCTTCAGCCTACAGATGGTTCATATTGCGCTCGCTTCATAGACTAGCAGCAGTGCACTTAGAACGGCGATCCTGCCACCCTCCGTCATTATCCCCTCAGGTGCCGTGATCATTAGTGATAACAGCACTTAAGGGCAGCATTTGCCCCCCTGTCCTCCTAACCAATCGGAACCCCTGCAGTATGTATTTGGGGCTCCGATTGGTTTGTTCACCCATCAGAGTCACCGTGTAGCTTTAGCCTAATAGTGCGAATGTAGGCGGCAGTAGGCAGTAGTACCTGAGCTCTGTGATATCAAAAGGTATTGGTTGTATGTACTGTGTCTTGTCTTTAGAAACTCTGTGTAATCTGCACACTGAACAGTTACAGGGTAGGGTCACACATAACGGATCTGCCGGCGACCTGACCCATTTTGTGCCTCCAGCTGTTGTTAATCCCATACCCCCGCCTCACTCCGCCCCTGGCCTGCTCGCAGCCGCAATTCGCCGCTATGAACAGCCACACAGGGGGCCTGTGAGTTGCCAAGTCCACTCAGACATCGCAAAGCAGCAGTTGGGTCACCTGCGGATCTGCAGCGTAAAATACGCTGCGGATGCATTATGTGTGACCCTACCCACATACAAATTTACCCCAAATCTGACTTTTAGTAAATAATATAGACATTGTACAACCAGCACAGTATAACTGTGCATTGTATGAGAAGCAAAAGAAGCTGAGGGAAAACTCTGGAATCCAGCCACAAACATTTCAAGAATTATTGCTTGAATTACGCAGCTATATATGCATTATATGCACCTCAATATTTCCAGTATTGATGTCCTATACATGTTTATGGACATGCTTATTTGGTAGAATCCAGGGATCAAGTCTTGAGAAAAAAAAGGGGGGAGGGGACACAGCCAAGGCCCCTGTAAGCACTGTGATAGCAAGGACCCAACTGCGACCCTTACTGCTACACCGGTCAAGTTCTGGGAAAAAAATTGTGGGAACACACCCAAGATTTACAATTAAGGGCTCGTCCTGCAGGACTCCTGCCAACCTGCTAATGGTAACAGTGTTCCTGATGTGGAAAAAGTACAGGAACTCCACTCCTATGCATTCGTTCAGGACTTGAGCCCTGCATATAAGGACCGGCTGTGCAGAACTCCTATGAAAGAAAAAAGCATTCCTGCTATGAAAAAAGTGTATAAATGCCATTCCTATGTTTTCCTGCAGGACTCATGCCCGTGTATCCTCTTATAATTTCAACTAAATAAGGTGATAACCTTTCTTGGGTTACCCCATTTGGGAACCAACACTGTGCACACTTATAATGTACTTTAAAGGAGTACCCCTTTAAAGGATCTGGGGCAGCGGACTACCCCTTTAAAGGATCCGATATTGCCAAGTCCTGCAAGATACCTTATGAAATCTATGACTGGAAGAGTCAGAGCTGCTTTTGTTTCAGATCTAGATAATATTAGCAGGTTGGTTTTGTTATTATGATTAATTATTAGATATCAACCTTTTCTATTGTTTTTACGGATATAAGATACACAGGGTGTTATAAATGTTCCTAGCCCTTCGGAAGAAGAATTAATACAATAAAATGTCATGAAAAGTGCTATAGTGGTGTGTTTCATAGTTTATATAAACAATTTTACTATTTTTCAGTTAATTTGGTTCAGATTTATTTGTTTGTGTTGGCATAAGTTAATTAAAATGTAATAAAAAAATAAAACAATACTTTATATTTAATTGAAAATGAAGTAATATTTAAAGCCACATTTACTTTGGAATTACTCCAATAAAATGGCAATTTTCTGAAATTGTTCATGGGCTTTTTAATGAAACTATCATGGTACACACCAGACATATATTTAAGGATTTGTAATAACAATCTACAAACAATGCTGTACATATACTAGCTCTCATTCTGTCTCTCTTTCTCTCATGGTCAGAGGCAGCTGTTGACTTTTTGAGGCCTTAGGCAAAACTCGATCATGAGATCCCCCCCCCCCCCCCCACAGTAAATGTAAGAGAATGGCGGTGTATATAGTGTACGCTAATCGGGGGGGAGGGGGGGGGGGGGCATTCAGGAGTTTCGGTTATGGTTTGGCACAAATATTTGCATTTCAAATTTTTATTGTGAATATCGCAAATTCGCGAATATTGCGAATATATTCGCTATATATTCGAAATTGCGACTATTCGATTTTTTTCCCCCATATGTTAATATTCGCATATTCCTTCTTTTCACTTGTGGGCCTATTAGAATGATGCAAATACACTTGTCTGAGGTTATCAACAATATCCCTAGAAACCAATAGTAAAGTTGCCCACCCCCTCACTGTTTTCTTCCTCGAATACGCCAATATGCGAATATTCACATATGCGAATAGTCACACATGCAAATATAATGAATATGCAAAATTCACGAATATATTCGCAAAATATTGTGAATTCTAATATGGGCAATGCCGCTCATCACCACTGCTAATACCATCATACTGTTATTATATAAAAACTACTATACAGCAACCAAGAACACCGCTATACAAGGGACAAATAATTCCACCACACCATGACCACTACTATTACCACCATATAGTGATGGGATAATACCACCATACTAATACTGAATAAACCACCTTATCCACTAATACTGAATAAAACTACATGGGAAAAATAATTGCATCAAACAGTGACTACACATTACCACTATAGTGACTAGATTACACCACTGTACACAGAGAGTAGTGACCCCAGCTCTACACAGGCTCTGCAGACCATATAAGTGATTACATACGACTACATCCCGTGACGTCTTCTCTGATTGTCGTTCACTTTCCTTTTTCTTCTCCTTCTGGCCCAGACTATCATGACAATTTCTTCCAGCCACAACTCGTCTACACAGTGCTCCATACATTAATAATAACTTCTTAGTGTCCCACACAGTAAAGTGGGTAGATAAGTGGGTTGGGGAAGAGTAGATTGCCCGTTCCATTAGGTAGTTAGGCTACTTCAGTAGGTAGACAGCTCATTTCAAATAGTGTTGAGCGGAATAGGCCATATTCGAATTTGCGACATTTCGCGAATATATGGACGAATATTCGTCATATATTCGCTAAATTCGCATATTCGTAATATTCGCGTTTTATTTTCGCATATGCAAAAATTCGCGTATGCGAAAATTAGCGTATGCGAGAATTAGCATAAGCAAATATAGCATAAGCGAAAATTTGCATATGCAAAAATTCTCACGCCAGTCTCACACAGTAGTATTAGAGCCTTCTTTACACCACACAAGCTAGAAGCAGATGTGTACTGTGGGGGAAAAAAAAATAAAAAATATTCGTAATTACGAAAATATAGTGCTATATTCGCGAATATTCGCAAATTCGCGAATATGCGATATTCGTGAGCAACACTAATTTCAAATTGTTTCTCCTATTAAACAGGTGCCCCGAGTAGGTAGGTGCCATCTGTAGGTAATTATTCCCTGCAGATAGCTGCCCAATGTAGGTAGTAGCAGCCTCTTATAAGTAGGGGAAACTCCCTGTACATAGTTGCCCCCTGTATATATTTGCAGCTCCATGTATATGGTTGCAGCCCCTCCCATATATTAGGAGCAGCCCCCCTTTAGTCAGCCGCATCAGCAGCCGCTAGGTAGTAGTTGTAGTAGTAACTAATTTTAAGTAGTAATATCGGTCCCCTTTATTAACTCCCTTTAGGTAGTTATAGAAGTCCCCTCAGTGACCACCTTTATATAGTAATAGCAGTCCCCTCAGTGACCCTTGTTAGGTAGTAATAGCAGTCCCCTTAGTGACCCTCTCTTTAGGTAATGATAGCAGTCCCCTTAGTGACGCCCTTTAGGTAATAATAGTAGTCCCCTCAGTGACCCCCTTTAGATAGTAATAGCCATCCCCTCAGTGACCCCTTTTAGGTAGTAATAGCAGTCCCCTTAGTGACCCCCTCTTTAGGTAATGATAGTAGTCCCCTCAGTAACCCCCTTTAGGTAGTAATATCAGTCCCCTCAGTGACCTCTTTTAGGTAGTAATAGCAGTTCTCTTAGTGACCCCCTCTTTAAAGGGGTACTCCGGCGCTAAGACATCTTATCCCCTATTCAAAGGATAGGGGATAAAATGCCTGATTGCGGGAGTCCCGCCGCTGGGGACCCCCTTGATCTTCCATGCCGCACCCCATTAGAATCAGCCCCCGGAGCAAGCACGCTCCGGGGGCTGATTCTAATGGGGTGCGGCGTGGAACTGGGGTCCCGCACCCAGTTAGAATCAGACCCCGGGGCGTGCTCGCTCCTGGTCTGATTACTCGCTGTCGCGCTGATTACAGCTGTCACGCCCCCTCCATAGGCTTGCAATGAGGGTGCGGAGCGTGACGTCACACGGAGGCGGAGCCGTAACTACACTATGCTCCGTCCCCGTGATCGCCAGTAATCAGACCCGGAGCGAGCACGCTCCGGGGTCTGATTCTAATGGGGTGCGGCGCGGAAGATCACGGGGTCCCGCCTCTGGATAGGAGATAAGATGTCTTAGCGCCGGAGTACCCATTTAAGCAATCATAGCATTCCCCTCAGTGACCCCCTTTAGGTAGTAATAGCAGTCCCCTCAGTGACCCCCTTTAGGCAGTAATAGCAGTCCCATCAGTGATCCCCTCTTTAAGTAATTATAGCAGTCCCCTTAGTGACCCCCTTTAGGTAGTAATAGAAGTCCCCTCAGTGACCCCTTTTAGGTAGTAATAGTAGTCTCCATAGTGACCCCCTTTTAGGTAATAATAGAAGTCTGCATAGTGATCCTCTTTAGGTAATAACAGCAGTAGAGTACCTTTAGAGACCCCTTTAGGTAGTAATAGCAGCCTCTGGTAACAGAGGCAGACCCCTTTAGGTAGCTTTAGTGGAGGCCCCAATGAAAAATACTCTCCAGTAGTGTTGCTCACGAATATTCGCAATTCGAATTTTATTCGCGAATATCGCATATTCGCAATTTCGCGAATATTCGTGAATATAGCGCTATATATTCGTAATTACGAATATTCGTTTTTTTTTTTTTCACAGTAAACATCACAGTGATCATCCCTCTCTGCTTCCAGCTTATGTGGTGTAAGAAGGCTCTAATACTACTGTGTGAGACTGGTGTGCGAATTTTCGCATATGCGAAAATTTGCATATGCTAATTTTCGCATATGTTTATTTTGTATATACAAATTTTCGCATATATTCATTTTCGCACACGCGAATATTCGCATATGCGAAAATAAACCGAGAATATTACGAATATGCGAATATTCGCGAATATGACGAATATTCGTCCATATATTCGCGAATATTCGCGAATTCGAATATGGCCTATGCTGCTCAACACTACTCTCCAGGTTATAGCATGGCATGGCATGTCCTCTCTTCTGCTCTTCGCTACTCAATTCTGTGCTCTGGCACATGATGGTGTCACCGGAGCACAGATCAAGTACAGACCGCAGTGCAGAGAAAGGGACACTTTAGCCACACTTGGGCCTCTTGTGGTTTGCCTGCATATGAGTGATTGACAGGGCGGGGAGCCAATGGCTCATTGCTCTGTCATTCAGCAGAGTGACAAAATTAACTATAGACGTGTCTGTAAGATGAGCTTACAGTTAAATGAGTCCCTCACTTATCAGGCGAGTTAGGCGGCCATGAGGGCCCTTCAGGCACAAGGCCTTAGCCAGCCCGCCTAACTTGCTTAATGGAGAGCCGCCTCTGCTCATGGTTTCAGCGAGCCCCATTGAAATGAATGAGAAATTTTGATAAGAATTTTATAATTCAAGTTTATATATTTGAATTGTGGTGTCCCAGCACAGGAAATGGTCTTGTACCATCTCTAGGTCCCCTCCAGAAGAGTCCCTGCAGTCCATAGGGCTCTCCTGCAGGGCTCACCCCTTGTTCACCTTCTGTTAATGCATTGTAAATGTGTTGTGTACATATTGTTCATTATACATAAATGTGTACAAATGTATAGAGGTTAGTCATGTTAACCACTGTCATGTGACACTACCCAGAGTGCCATGGGCACAGGAACCACAGGCTTTGCAACCAATGGGCTTTAGTCCAGCCCCCCTAGTATATAAGGGGCTGTAGTCTCTAAACTCTCTCTCTCTGATCTCCTGGATTTTAGCCAAGCACAATACCTGTACTATCTAAATTCATCTCTGATAGGCCAAAGCCTAAAGAACCTGCAGCCACTTCAAAATGTGCGTTATCAAGCTCTATCTACAATTCTAGTGACTACTACTCAACTCAAGAATAATATTAGTAGCACAGTGGCCTGCATTAATCATCTCAATACTACAAGTCACAGCAAGCCTGTGAGGTAACCTGCATCCCGGTTGCCTCTAGAGAAACTGCATATTTGTAAAGACTGTTTAATAAGAATTCCAAGTAGAAGTTCCAGTTATTTTCACAATTCCTGCTGTGGACATTCCTCTATTGCCTGACGTTTCTGGTTGATAGTCGTCAGGGCCTTATACCGAAACAACCACATCCTGGCGTCACGACTAATCAGGGGTTAATTACACCTTACCCCACAGGGTTAATACCACCAGACCCTGCTACACCATTGCAACACCCCGGCACCACAGAATGATTTCTTATAATGTTAAAATGCTGTTTGTTTGCCTTCTTTTACAGTCAAATAGCTAATTGTGTTGTAGGAAACCATGTCTAGCAAGTAGCTGAAATGTAGGATTTATAGATAAGAGAACTTGTTGAAATCCTTTTTCCAATTGATCGAAACAGCTCCAAATCAAAATTGATTCTTTAGTCTGAATTTGATTCTTTTGTTCTGAATAAATTCGGTCTGAATCTTAAGTGCCCCAATTGTGTATGACACTAAGGTCAACTAGGACTGTATACAACTGTATCCAAGTCAAACAAATTGTAACCCCAACCCTCCCCCAGGGGAGCGGGGAAAGTTAAACAAAGGTTTATTTTTTTAATCAGGCAGTCTGGGCATATTTAAAAAAATAGATAAATCTTCAGCTGGAATACCCCATAAATATGTAAAATTATTAGTAAGATATTCAGTCAAAATTAAAAGATTAGGGTTAATTGAAATGATAATGCTGCCTCTTTGACCTGATTAAGAAAATTCTGTCAATAGTATTTGAATGTACAATAATATTGGTTATATGTATAGGATTCAGATCTTTTCACATCCACACAAATAGAAACCTGACAGAGATAAGCTAATTAGTAAGATTTTTTTTCATTAATTAATTTACTATTATTTATTTATTATTTTCTTTTAATTAATTAGTTAATTTTAAACCTGCACTGTTTGGAATTGAAATAAGCACAATGTGACCAAACATTTGGTAGAGAATGAAAATTCACATGTTGTGTTGATGAAGGAGTGAAAGGTAAGTAGAAAGTAAGCTTTGTGCAGAGAGGTTGCTAGGTGCTAGTAGTTGGGATCTTAATCTTTTTCCCATCATAGAAAGCATAGAAACTGTTCTCCATCAAGTTTACATACCTCGCTAAGTATTTTTGGCCTTGATGCTTTTGAAAGAAGTCTATAGAAGGTATGGGGAGATGAGCTATTCTGGGATTTGACAATGGAGGCAATGGAAACTAAATTAAGATGAATTTTTTAACACCTTAAAGGACAATTTCTTATAATAAATAATGACCTCTGAAACCCCTGGCATCTCCTGTAAGGGGCCATGGCTCTCCCCGGGAACGCAGTGCCGCAATTCCTGCTCAAAGCGGGGGCCGCCACACCCCCTCCATAAATCTCTATGGGAGATTCAGAGATAGCTGAAAGGCTTTCTCATAGAGGTATGTTTTTAATTCCCATAGGTCATAGCATCGATCATTGCTATCATCACTCTGCTTCTCTAGCCTGCCAAAACAGCCAGGAGAAGCAGAGTAAATATTGGACGGCACAGGGCAAGCGGGGATCTTCTGTCCATTGTGTAAGCTGTTCAACTGATAACCCTGTGGTGGTCCCGATCAGCCCCTCCAATCTACCATTACCAGTATGTTACTGAATTTAGGTTCCATTATCAAATTTAATTCAGGATATAAAGAGTTAATAATCTGAGAGAAGTTATTAGCTGTGGCTCCTTGCTACTTATATTAGCTGGGGGCCACCAGGTAGAGGTAGGAATCATGGCAGAATCCCACTCCAAAGCTAGTCCCTCCCCTCCCAAGAGATTTCCATCCATCCTGGAAAAAATGGTTTCAAGGCTATGGCTACCTTTGGATTAAAGGGGTTATCCAGGAAAAAACTTTTTTGTATATATAAACTGGCTCCAGAAAGTTAAACAGATTTGTAAATTACTGCTATAAAAAAAAATCTTAATCATTTCAGTACTTATGAGCTTCTGAAGTTAATGTTGTTCTTTTCTGTCTAAGTGCTCTCTGATGACACGTTTCTCGGGAACTGCAAAGAGTAGAAGAGGTTTGCTATGGAGATTTGCTTCTAAACTGGGCGGTTCCCGAGAAACGTGTCATCAGAGAGCACTTAGACAGAAAAGAACAACCTTAACTTCAGAAGCTCATAATTACTGAAAGGATTAAGATTTTTTAATAGAAGTAATTTACAAATCTGTTTAACTTTCTGGAGCCAGTTGATATATATAAAAAAAAATTTTTTTCCTGGATAACCCCTTTAAGTATGGTGCAAAAATACAATCATTGTCTTTATAAAAAAAATGTTGCTTATTTTCTCTTCTACAGCCTCTACAGTTTGCTGCTAAAATTGATAACGTTGAAAAAAAAAAAAAGAAAGCACAGGTCCAATAAATGCAACCTCTAATGCAACCGTTTTGATCCAGAGAAAATCAATATAAATATAGATAGAAATATAATGAAAGTGGAAGGCATATACTACTTTAACAGATTATTAAAGAAAAAAAAGAAAAGAAAAACAGTAAAAAACGAAAGAGAGTAAATTAATCAGGGGAAAAAAAGAAGAAAAAGAAAGTAGAGACGGAAGCAGACAGAGATCAGGTAAAGCCAGGCTGGGCTGAAGCCCTCCTTGAACTTGTTCAATTATTCAATCACAACAAAAACCTTTACAACACTAGTATACACAGAAATACAACATTTATAGATTTTGTACTAACAGTATATAAAAATGGAAAAAATTCCATAAAAAAAAATCTTTTATACCATTAGAAATAAGAGAGCCGAGCCCAGCAAACACAGTCTTGATCAGAACTTTGGGGCAAATGCTGCACGCCGAACATTTGAACCTACCCAGGCTTGTGCTATTACAGGAGAAATGATGAGAAACACCTCACATTTTTGGACCTGAATGCATGATAGAAAGAGGATGTAACACTGAGATGACATCAGGGTAGCCCAGCATACCTTGTAGCAAACAGCAAGATCACATGACCACAGGTTAGCAAGTCATTGTTTGCATAATATTACATACAGCTACCAGGCCAATCAGAAGACAACAAAGAGGTTAAGTTTAAGAGACTGAAAAAATTCTATGCACTGCATTGCAGCTACCATCTTGGAGAAAAAGCTGAGCAGAGACCAGTTCACAAAGTCACTGTGTAACTACTGATCCCAGAAAGCTACAATGCATGCAAGAAGAAATTTGAGCAAAGCATTGTGCAGTGGGTTGACCTCAGTCAACCATAATGCAGAGTAAGCAGCTGCCTTAGAGTGTCAGTGGTAGAGGTGCAGAAAAATCTAAATGTCCCATAGCTTACAGGGAATTTGGATCAGTAAAGCACCCCCCCCCCCCCTTCTGAAATTGTTCCTGCACATTTATGACACATTGCACTTTTAGTGAAACTCTTCTTAATGAACTTTTATAAGAAAAACTAAGAATGTGTTTATTTTATGACTTTTGATATTTACAGTCTTAGTCCTTACATGTGATTCTATTTCCATTGATCCACCAGACACTTATCTGCATCAGTTCAATAAACTAATCTCTTCAAATGACTTTACTAAACTTTTCTACGCTATGAAAATGAATGCTTTCTAAAGTATGGTGGTAGGAACTCAGGAACTCAAAGAAAAAAAATGTGTATAGTGTCAAAAAGTATAATAAAGCAACTTACTAATATAATGTTATTAGCAAATCACAACAGAGAAAAATAGGACAGACTCAAGAGAGGTGACTCAAGACAAGTGTATTGAAATCATTGTATCAAAAATTAAAAACAATACACAAACAAATTCCTACAAAAAGACCCCTAAATCTATTCTGTTATTAAGGGCCACTAACTCCTGTACTCTTTATTTTAGAATCCATCTGGCCTCCAATTCCCTCAAGGCTTTAACATTATCTTTTCCTTCTACACAGTTTAACCTTTTGATCCTTATAAACCTCAAAACATTAGGATCACCTCCATGTTCTATATTGACATTATCAATCAATCTAGGTGACCCCTTCCATGATTTCAGGGACCATTTGTGTTCCCTAAATCTTTTGTCAAGGGCTCGAATGGTGCTCCACTGTTACCATTTTTCCGGTCATAAACTAAGGGCACCAATTACACCTAACACATTTAAAATTCCCGTTCAAGGAGGATTTTTGTAACCAGGTTTTACATTTTTTTAGTTCTAAACGTGCTTCAGGTCAACTCATCTTTTAGATTATTGGTTCATTTAAAAGTTACTAATGGTTTCTGCAAGCTAATTTTCCTATACATATCCTTCCTATATATATATCTTTAAATCAAACTCCAGTTCGTACGGATTTGTTAAAATGGATTGAATCACACAAGTTGTATTCCCTTGAGATGATGGACTTAGTATTACATAGAAATATGGAATAATATGACATAGTAACAAAAATTGCATACAGCTACAATGGAGCTACAAAAATGTCTCTTGAATGTTACCTATGAGGACTATCTAAAACAAAATAGAAAATAAACTTGTATCCCTACAGGCGACTATTAAAGAAACAAAAAAAGATACATTTCTGCGAGACAGGGAGGACTATGAGTCAGGAATTCTTTTTTAAAGAAAAACAACAAGAGCAGTAAGAGAAATAAGAACAAATTCACACAAAAGAAAATAGGGAAATAATCTTCTTTTTTTTGGACAACCGACTCAGAGTCAAGTATGTCAGATGAACAAGAGAATGCTAAGAAGAAAAATCATAAACTAGCAGAAGAATATCCCAAAAACTCCATGGGAGAGGGAAAATATCAGTCAGGCGAGGATAGAGGAAGAAGTCAAAATATTAAACAAAAACACAAGCGGTGTCATGGCACAATTAGATGAGGATGTTAGCGTGAAATACTTTTCGGTTTCAGACTTTAGTATTGACACTTGCACTTGTTATAAAGACGCACCCGCAGTTTTCAATTTGCCCGGCTTGGAAATTAGTATAGCAGTTGAATTATTATTATCTAAAGGTCTTAATTACTGTTTGCCTGAACAGTTCAGCTTTGAAGACTTCGAAGTTGACCTGTTCAAGAGAATTAGAAAACTATATTTAAAAAAGTTTTTCTCTAATGTAGAAGGCTGTGCTGTCTGTGATATAGTGCAAAGGTCATCATATCTGATCATGTGACAAGTGAAGAAACAGCAGTAAGAAGGAAAAGACAAAAAGGTATAAGTAAAACATACATATTATTGAGGTATGTGTCATGGGGAGCATACTATTCTAAAAATGGGGACATATCAATTTTCTCATTAAATCCAAGAGGGCCCTGGGCTTCGGAACGGATTATCCATCGGGCTTCGGATCGCAATAGTATGTCTATCATATTGAGACTGTGTGGATTTTATCATTTCTAGACCCCCAAATTTCAGAGTATCAATGTGACCTCCGTGCATATCTCTGAAATTGGGAGTGGGGAGCCCCTTTGCCAGTTTTAATTGAATATATGTGTTCTCTGATCCTTATTCTTACTTGTCTCACAGTTTTTCTAATATAGAATTTCTGTCAACCACACATAATAAAATATACAACATATGTACTTTGACAGGTAATTCGTTCATTAATAGAAAAAAATATACCTCCTAGTCGGCCATTATTTGCAGATATATTATATTTACATTGTAGACAACGTCCACATTTTTTTATTTCCAATAGGTGCAACTTGACTAAGCCAGTGGTTTGATTTTTTTTGTTGTGTTTTTTAAGGGTTTTAAAATTGAGCATTTCTCCTATAGTAACATTTCTGTGGTATTTGACAATAGGTTTCATTAATGCCATTTCCCATAAGTGTACTCGTTTTCTAAAAGATGCCATTTTTTTTATTAATAATAGAACTAATATGTTCATTTATCGAACTATTTTTAAATACAAACACTGTTCTTTTCCCTTCAGTGTTATTAGGAGAAGAACTTTTATGTATATGTTTTTTCTATCTTTAGTCCTAGCTTTAGTCACAGCTTGATGCACTACTTGTCATGGATAGCCTCTCCTTAATAACCGGGATGACAATGCTGTGCCTTGTGTTTCAAAAGTTAAAGGATCACTGTTGTTTCTCTTCAATTGTAGAAACTGACTGAATGGGATGTTGTTTTTTTGTTTGCATAGGATGAGAACTCCCATAATGGAGGATAGAGGTTTTAGCAAGGTTTTTTCTGTATCCTTCAAACAATAATTTGTCACCCTGTCACTGAGCATAAATCCTGAGGTAAAGAAATTCCACGCTCTTGTACCCAAAATGGCTGGTAAACCACACATTAATTTGGTTATCTATCTGTATTGAGGTAGTTTACAAAATCTTCAAACATCTGTTCATCTCCTTCGCATACAATAAATATGACATCTACATATCGCATGAAGCCTTTTATCTGACTAACATAAGGGTTTTTAGAGCTGTATATACATTCTCTCTCAAAAATAGAGAGGAATAAATTTGCAAATCAGCAAGATTTGGGGCTCGCCATTGCTGTCCCCATCAATTGCTTGAACCATTGGAGTGTTGAAACAGAATGTGTTATGTTTCAGGATGAATAGTAAGGGTTTGCATAGAAACTCACTGAATGTGGGAGATTTATCCGAATGGAGTAATGTCGTACAGATGGTCTGCACATCATGAGGGATGCGGGTGTATAGGCTATCCACGTCTATAGTAGACAAACAAAAAGATTCCTGCCACTGAAAGCCTCCAATAAAACACAAAATGTCGATGGTGTCTTTAAGATAGGATGGCATGGCTGTCATTAAAGGTCTCAGAGACCAATCAACAAATTTAGATAAATACTTTTCTTTTTCTTCTTTCTGCTATGTTTCTTCATTTGTCACTTGATCTGAGATGATGACCTTTGCACTATATCACAGGCAGCACAGCTCGATGACATGATTGAGGCTGGAAGAAGGGCACATGCCCAAAACCGCCGACAGTCGCCTTTGAGGGCCCTTGCAGTTCTCACAGCCCGGTCCTCCAGTTATCTCCACAATTGGAGCCTAAAGTTGCAGTCTAAGCGGTGACAGCAGGATGCCTTTTGTATCTTAATCTGTGCAAGACATGATAAAACCACCCAAAATTCATTTAGGGAGGATTCACATTTGTTCTCTGATAAGACATATTACAAAGTTTCTTACATTCACCCATATTATAGATTTATGTAGTTTGTTGAAAGTTTAGCACCAGTTTAAGGCCCATTGCAAATAAAATTGTCACTGCTGGTTCAAACATCTTTATCTTTATGATCACTAACATATTTGTAAATCAATAAATTTACCAAAATGAACTCCTTACCCTAGAAAAATAACTGTACAGACTTGTCCACTAGGCATCTCACTTCTCTTTACTCCACACTCTGCCCTGCACTTTGCTGTTTGCTTTATTCTAACATGCATAGGGAGTGTGCTGTGTTAGTGAAATAATTCTGTTACTCAGTATGACATGCAGATTACAGGCATCGTAATTAGAATCACTGCGGCAGAGCATCTGAATGTGGCAGCAGGGAGACCATATGTAAATTTTTTATGTAATTTTTATTTAACTTAATTGAAATTTATTTACATTTTTTGAGTACCCATTCTGGTGAGCATCGAGCTGGCGGTTTGCTGCCTGTTCCTGCCCGTACCTCTCACTGCCCCCGCCACCCCCCACCCTCCTCCCACTGTCTTACTCTTTTGTGGAACTGCATATGTTTCATTTAATCAGTACTGGTTCATTGTGATCGCTCCAACCTGTTTCATTGGATTCTTGTGGTAATTCCACAGCTCAGTCTTCAAAAGATTACATCGATATATTGAAATTGAAATGTAAGATTTTGAAATTGAAATTTAAAGGGGTATTCCAGGCAAAACCTTTTTTTATATATATCAACTGGCTCCGGAAAGTTAAACAGATGTGTAAATTACTTCTATTAAAAAATCTTAATCCTTCCAATAGTTATTAGCTTCTGAAGTTTTCTGTCTAACTGCTCAATGATGATGTCACGTCCCGGGAGCTGTGCATGATGGGAGAATATCCCCATAGGAACTGCACAGCTCCCGGGACGTGAGTCATCAGACAGCAGTTGGACAGAAAACAACAACTCAACTTCAGAAGCTAATAACTATTGGAAGGATTAAGATTTTTTTAATAGAAGTAATTTACAAATCTGTTTAACTTTCCGGAGCCAGTTGATATATATAAAAAAAAGTTTTGGCCTGGAATACCCATTTAAGATTACACTCCCAAGTTTTAATGTTCCGGGCCCCAGCGTGTGGTTACAGAGGACCAAAGCCAACAAGGAGTCACATGTCACATGGCGGCACAATGACAGAGCCTGGAGGTAGCATCAGTATGAGGAGACCATATAGTGGCTGAATGAATGCCTGGAATTTGTGGCAGAAACATGAGGAGGAGCATGAGCATATAGTGGCTGAATGACACAGCTTGCAACTCGCAGCAGCATGAGGAGACCATAGGGCCTCACAATACCTAAAATTTTAAGCTGAATTTTAAAATTTAAATTGAAGATTAATGGTAGCTAGTTATACCATGAAAATTTGTAGGTAATGTCCCAGGCCCAGCAGCATCAGTACACCATATAGTGGCTGAATGTAACAGCCTGGATTTGGCATAAGGATCAGGAGACCATATAGTGGCTGAATGGCACAGCCCGAAGTTGGCAAAAACATGAGGAGAACATATAGTGGCTGAATGGCACAGCATGGAGTTGGCGGCATATGAAGAGACAATATAGTGGCTGAATGGCACAGCCTGGAGTTGGCAGAAGCATGAGGAGACCATATAGTGTCTGAATTGCACAGCCTGGATGTGGCTGAAGCATGAGGAGACAATATATTGGCTTAATGAGAAAGCCTGGAGGTGGCAGCAGCTCATCAGGAGTCCTGAAAGTGACAAAGTGGTACCCTGCTACGAAGGTGGGTGAAAAAAGGTCGGATGCGGAGAAATATTTGTAACTGGGGAGCAGTGCCTTAAATCTGTTTGGCACTATCCATATTTGTGAAGTGTTCATGTGGCACCATGGTCAATCTACTCTGATGCTCTTAGTCAGCAGGCAGGAAGCAGAAACAGAGAGACTCTCCTCTTCTCAGCCTCCGCCACAGCGCTACTGTGAGGTGGCAGCTGTATCAACGCGCAGCAGCCGTGTGGGAGTAAGTAGTACCTCCCGTCGGCCACTGCAAATTTAAAGAGACAGGCCGGCCCCAGAGGTATCCCTGCTGCATGGAAGAAGCATTGTCTGTAGCGTGATGACTGTAAGTTATTTTAGTCAGGAGTGGTGGCGGGCCCACCCACTGACTTGACTGACTACCAGAAAAAAAAAAGTTCAAGGGATGGCCGTGCCTCCTGAAGCTCCGGGCCCCATACAAGTGTATGGTTTGTACCCCCCCCCGATGGTGGCTCTGTTAACCAGCAGATGATTTTTTGTGGAACAAAGACACAGAATTGCATGGAAAAATTATTCCTGCCTCCTCTGCTAAGGTTTATGAAGTTGGGGCAACTTGTTGAAATGTATGAGGCAACACACAGCTCTCTGCCCCTCTCTGTAATACAATGCTGTAGAAAGTGACTGGGAGGTTAATGGCTGTAGTAGAAATCCTTTTCAGTGAAAAAAAAGCAATGCTCTCTGTCCACCAGAATGCTGATGTGACTAGGAGGTGAAACACTGCTGAAAAAAGCTTTTCTGTGTAACACACACACACACACACACAGGCTGTCCGTCCTATCTCTCTGCAGTGTAATGAATGAAGTGACTATCTAGTATATGGCTGACAATTATATAGGGCTGTGACATCACAGGGGTGACTGGCTGCTGATAGGCTGCATCCTGCATGCGATTCAGGGTCTTCCTGCTTACCCGCCTTTCCACCTTGCCTTTCCACCTTCCCAGAGTTCCTTGCCCCATGTCCTCACATGCCCTAGATGCCCGGGAGCCTGGACCGCACTAAATGGAGTTTAATTAAGTAATTTGCGCAATAGAATCGCAGCGATATTCGCATTTGCTGCAAATAAAATTTTTCATGAAATTCATAACGAATTTGGATTCGTCAGCTTCAATTTGTTCATCTTTAAAGAGAACCCAAAAAAAAGCCTGGGCTGTGTACCTCCAAGCTAAGTCAGTCTGCCTGTTGAAGATGATCCATACTGTGCCTGAAAGATAAATCAAGGCTTCTTTCTCATCTCTGATCAACCATAAAGTTCTGGGCATATTCTCCTTGCTTTAATGCCAGTGTAGTGTTAAACTTTTCAGCAGCAGCAGATCAGAACTTAGTCTAACCCTTTTATTGTTATGCTGCTTCTGTTTCTTGCATTTCTGCTCACATGTCAACTTTCAAACCCAATATGGTAACCCTGTTCTTTCTCAAATGCCAGCTATAGTAGTTTACTGTGTACCTAAGAGCATTTTTACACGCTCTGTGTCATGGAACTGTAATAGCAGTGTGTGCTTTGATGTGATTGACCAGAGAATTAAAGGAAAAATGTCAGCCTGTTCACCCACACTAAACCCAATACAATGTGTTATAGTGTGGGTGAACAGGATCCCATAGAGGGGTTACTTTCCTAAATTGGTCCAGTAGGTCCTGAGATATCATCTTAGGAAGTTCCCTGGCTGTATTGGGGGAAATGCACCGTGGCAGCGGCCTCGCCCCCACCGCCCGGCTAGCCACTTCTATCTTCTATCACCTTCTGTCACCTACTAGTCCCGCCCCCACTATTTGCATATTTATAGTCTTCAACTCCACATCCTAGTATCACTCTGAAGGGTTAGTCTAGCAAAATATTGCAGGTTTTGAAACATCTTTTGAAAAAATAGGTGTTACGCCGAGCGCTCCGGGTCCCCGCTCCTCCCCGGAGCGCTCGCAGCATCCTCTCATTCGCAGCGCCCCGGTCAGACCTGCTGACCGGGTGCGCTGCAATATCACTCCCAGCCGGGATGCGATTCGCGACGCAGGAGGCGCCCGCTCGCGATGCGCATCCCGGCTCCCGTACCTGACCCGTTCCCCGTCTGTCTTGTCCCGGCGCGCGCGGCCCCGCTCCTTAGGGCACGCGCGCGCCGGGTCTCTGCAATTTAAAGGGCCACTGCACCACTGATTGGCGCAGCAGGCCTAATCAGTGTTATCACCTGTGCACTCCCTACTTATACCTCACTTCCCCTGCACTCCCTCGCCGGATCTTGTTGCCATTGTGCCAGTGAAAGCGTTCCCTTGTGTGTTCCTAGCCTGTGTTTCAGACCTCCTGCCGTTGCCCCTGACTACGATCCTTGCTGCCTGCCCTGACCTTCTGCTACGTCCGACCTTGCTCTTGTCTACTCCCTTGTACCGCGCTTATCTTCAGCAGTCAGAGAGGTTGAGCCGTTGCTGGTTGATACGACCTGGTTGCTACCGCCGCTGCAAGACCATCCCGCTTTGCAGCGGGCTCTGGTGAATACCAGTAGCAACTTAGAACCGGTCCACCAACACTGTCCACGCCAATCCCTCTCTGGCACAGAGGATCCACCTCCAGCCAGCCGAATCGTGACAATAGGTACACTTTAAGATATTGTTTTATTTTATTTTTGTTTATTTAGGACAGGTGCACACTATTTTAAAAAGAATTTCTGGCACAAATGTGATGCATAGCCAGACACCAGTTTCAGCCAGCATTCCTGAACCTTAGCACATTCCTCATGGGCAGTGACCTCCAATTCACTAATATTCTTGAGTTTGCATGGTGCAACTGTGGGTTAAATCTCAATTTACGCTAACTCTGCTACATAATGGAACACAAATGGCCCAGAGTTCACCTAGAAGAAAAGTACAGTCTATAAGTCAGCTATCTCATACATAATGTACTGTATTGTCGGAGCTACTGTATCACTATAAATTCCCCCATAACCAAATAGTAAGATACCAGAATACCAAACAGCTCAGCTCTCTGTGTAATGTTGCAGAACTAAGACTTGCCTCAGAGCTCCTATTTATCCTGATAACAAACAGCACAACAATGTCTTCAGTAAAATGCTGATATTAATGGCTTATCAGCAATATTACAATTCAATTAAAAATCTAATTACACTTTTGTCACATCATTACAGTCCTCACAACACAATACACTTACAAAGTAACTAATATAAACAAAATTATAGGAATAATATCGAGTGTAAACTAATTATCATGTTAATCTGAATGGAGAGGATTCCGGGGCTTAATGTCGGCTTGGAAAATGCAAAAATAAGTAACCCTTGAACTCGGCGGATGAGTAATTAAATAATGGCTCTTAGTGTCACAGTATGCCGTATAATCACTGAAATGTTAAAAGAGGAAGGGAATGCAAATCCTAATGTAAGGAGAGCTAAAAATTAGGGGTATCATATTACATTAAATACAAATTACAATCCATTTAATTCTTGCCTCTAGTTCCCATTAATTATAGCGTAGAAAATATGTGCTCCGCCGTCTCTGTATTCCCTTCATTACTTGGAGCTTTGCAGATTAACTTTCTATTTAATAGCAAAGCTGGCCTTCCAAGGTGGAAAAAGGAAAAAAAAAACATAGGAACACCTCTCTGGTGGGCTATCTATCTTGGTCCAAATTCCCAGTCACATTCTAGGGCATCTAATCACTGACTTGTAGTGACCTTCTCCTCTAGGATAAACAAATGATTGCTTTAATCCCAAACCGACAGACATCTCTGTAGCCACCCTGCTCTGCACTGATAAGGGGCAATAACCCCAAAACAACTGTCTATAAATGGGTATTATCTTCTTTTTTTACTTCACTTGATATTCCCAGTTAAGTGCTAAGGTTTCTTATTGGAGTCAGACACTGACTTAAAGGAAAAACTACCTCCAAAAGGGAGCATGAGAGAGATGCTTTGCATATCCTTCTTTTCATAAAAACCTAGTAAAGCGTGAATGGCCTATAAGTCTTAACATATCTTTATGATATTATAATCTTGCACTAACAGCTCCAGGTATGCACACTGACTCTTTTGCATTTAAAGGGGTATTTTGCTTTTAGATATCTTATCCCCTATCCTCCCAGAGTACCCGGCATTTTAAACAAATGCCGGGTTCCTGTGGCAGTGGTTGGGACGTCACGGTCACGCCCGCTTTGTGATGTCACACCAAACCCCTTCTAGTCATGTCTATGGGAGGAGGCGACCGACACACCCCCTCCCATATACATGAATGGAGGGGGGTGTGGTGTGATGTCATGAGGGGGTGTGGCCTTGAAGTCACGATCACGGCCTCCGGCTCCAAGCAATCCACCATTGCTGGCTCAAAAAGAGACATAGTTCGGCAATTAATTGCAATCATAGCATATGCAAACAGTCCCATACAGCATATTACTGTTAGCAATTGTGGGTTTACTATTAAGTGCGGATACTAAAAGCCGCAAGGGCTCTGCGGAGCATTTTTAGATGTTTATTTAATTGATTGTATCTCTTTTTTATTCTTTGTGTTTTACATCTATTTGTGCAATTTAATGTCATATATTTGAGAAGATTAAACCTCATTTTTTATTATCTAATATTGAAGTCCATAATACACTCATTTGTGTAGGACATTGAGGACTGTGGTGTTTGATTTTTTCTCTATATATTTTTATCCCTCTTTCGGTGAGAGGGTCACAGTAAACCTCGTGCCTTTTGTTGTGAGCTCCACTCCTCCCTATTGTTATCCATTACAGATTGTACCTGAAAGGGTTAAGGAAGAACCTGAGAAGCACCCCAAAATGTCCCACGCTGGTCTGCATCCCGCCCCTGGGCGTGGACATCATGTAGCCGTCTCTATGCCAAAGTGGAACTATTGTGATTTGCTTGTTGTTGCCTGGGGACAGGAAGTCAGCGCTGCACCGATGACGTCCTTCCGGCCATTTTGTCGAAGCCTCTTATAAAAGAGACCATGCGGCCAGCGCTCTTCAGTTCGGAGATGGCAGAGAGGTGTACAGTCATGATGGAGCCCACCGGAGCACATGGAGAGAGCAGCAAGATGATGCCAGAGCAGCGGAAAGTTGCCACGACCTAGCTGACCGTTTGCAGCGATTGTTCCCTGGGGCTGAGGAGGCCTGCAACCTGCCCCCGCTTCCAGAATGGCCAGCTACCCCGAAAGGGGAATCACCACAGTCTTCGGCAGCATCACTGGTAAGACTGTCCCCTCACCATAGATCCTGGGTATCCTGGGCTGAGATCGCAACCAAGCAGTCAGATGTAAGTACGCTGGCATTTTCCACGTCTTCCTACTCCTCTAGCCCAGATAAGGAGCCCCCAGCACAGAAGCCTACTCCAGCCAGCGCACGCCCGCAGTCACCCCCTCTTCCTAGATGGTTGTCCAGCGATGAGCCTGTGCTCATTCAGTACATGTGGGATCATGTCCTTCCCCTTCCAGGGAAGTCCCATCCACCAGTCCCCACAGCACAGGCCCGAAAGAGCCCGCAGAGAAGCAAAAATCACCAGCATTTTAGAGAAGCTGAAAGCCCAACATAGAGAAATGTATGGGCCCAAGCAGTTGCCCTATGAAGTGCAGATAGAGCAACAGCAGGATACAAAAAGGCTGGATGTCCTCTATATTGGTATACTGGACTACCCACAGGAGGGTGAGCCACCCTTGGAGCGCCGACTTGCCACTGTCATCAAGTTTGATCGTGTACTGGGCTTTGGCACCCTCCAGAACTTCTGGCATGGAGGTACTATACTTGTAAACAGCAGAGCAGTTCAACAGGACAATCTTCCTCCAGCACTCCACTCTCTGGAGAAGAGTGAAATGGTGTAATATACCCCGGTGAGGGGTCTGCGTGGGGAATGGGCAGCAGCCATTACCAGGCCCAAGAACCCTACTCAACTGCCCTTCACGTATTTCCCATCAGATGACTGGGACGCAGATCCCCATGGAATTAGGCCGAAGAGTTTTCCTGAGGAAGACATCTATTTGTCTGAGGCGACCATCATGGCTCCTAGATTTTTTAAGAGGTCCAGCTCTACATCTTCTCTTACAGAGAATGGGCCCAGGCCTACTCCTCCTGAGAAGGTGTGGCCTAATCACTGGGCACTAACCAATGTACCTAGGCCTACTCCAGTCCCGGAGGTGTGGCCTAATCAGTAGGCACCAACCGATGTGTCGCGGCCTACTCCACCTAAGGAGGTTTTGCCGAACCAGCCGACACCTAGAGTTGTTCCAGTGGCATCAGCCACTGAAGTAAGTGTGGTGGTCAATGTTAACCCGTTCATTGCACAGTCTCAGCTGACAAATGTAGCCTGGGACACCTATGTTCATCCCATAGAGAGAACCCAGCCTTTTGCTCCCAGATTCATGTAACAGAGCAGGAAGCACACCGACAGGCGAGGCTGGGAAGGAAGAAAAGCATACTTCTGAATTGTGTACAATGACTGTGTCTGATATGTAACTAACTGTTTTGTACACAAGTACTTTTCTATTGTTTCAGATGTTATTTTCATAAGTAACGGTTCAAGTCAAGGGCCTGACAAGACTTTGTCAAGAAGTTCTGCCGTTTGTAAAGCAACCCATTTCATACGTTTTGCACCCGGCTTCGGCCGAGAGACTCCTTGCATGAGAAATTCTATTAAGTCTTGTGCCCGGCTACGGCCGTGATCCTAACCAGAGACTCCATAATGTAAGGGGACTACTGAGCCATACATGACCTTTATTGTATATGTGGTAAAAGTAATATATTTTGTGCACCATTTTGCACTCAGAATATCAGGGGAACCTGATCTGATCATCACAGTTATCTTGTGGGTAGTACTTAACCCTTGTGTCTCTAAGTAATCAAGGTTATGTATAATAGAATATATTAAAAGTGTAAATGGTTTGTTGTACACAAGTACAGAATTGTATAAAGGGGTTCTAGTGATGCCACATAGGTGTTGTGCCAGCTCCTCTGGGAGAGACGAGAAAACCACCTTCACACTAACGCCTAACACAACAGATATCAAGACTGACTTCGAAAGTGTACACACATAAATTCAGTACAAATAAACTTCAATAGTGTACACACATAAATACATTACACATCAAGTACAAAAGTCATGTACATCCATCACAAACTTTCAGTCAAATGTACACTAAGGACTGTAACCTTACTATACCAGTCCACACCACTGTTAGTCGCTAAAATGTCATGTAACTAATGTTTCTTCTTGTCTTTGCGTGTCCAGGATACTTTACTGGCCAGAAAGTATTCATGTAGCTAACCAAATGCACATGCACGTACAAAAAGTAAGCTAACAGAATGTCAAATGTTATCTAGAATAAAGTGTTCTAATTGTAAGTGTGTAGTACCGATAGACCCTAGTAGCCAAGGCATTGGGCAGAAAGCTTCAGGCAATCGAATCCGCAACCAGTGTTTAACAGCAAGAATAAACAGTGGTATAATATGTCAACAACAAAATTAAACAGTGATATAATGTCAGGTGTATGTATAAGCATTGCCGTCACCATACATACCAAATGTAACAGTCTAATATTCTAAATGTCAGTAAAATTCTGATAGTCCGTCAAAATGTCAGTCATAGTCAGATATGTCATAGTACTCATAAAATGTCATGCCATAGTCATAAGACAATGTTCCAGTCAGTTTAAGATGCATAGTCTGATATATGCATAGTCATTAGAGGTGCATAATATAAGGTATACCCACTAAAAAAGAAAAAAAGGGTATTGTTGTAAAGTATAAAGTAATGATACCATAGTCATGGTTGTATTCTTAAGGATGCCTTATCCTAGCTTTAAATGAATCCTTATCTCAAGCGAGTCCTACAGTTATCCAATGTCATCCCGTTCGGTAAAGTTACAGAGCATGTATGGACATTTTAATGTGTACAGAGACTCTCGTCATTACTTCATTATTTTCCTGTTCACCAGTCTTAAATTGGACGTTGTTTAATGCTTCAGGACTGCGTACGACCTAGTGGCAATTTCGCTCCTCTCCTTAAGGGGACAGATGTCGCGGGCGACATTGATTAAGTAAGGGGGTTTGTGTGACCCGGTACAGAACATAGTTCTGTACAGTCCTTAAGTTCCCTCAGGAAGAGTCCCTAAGGTCCACAGGGCTCTCCTGAAGGGTTACCCCTAGGTTATATGGTGTTTAATGCATTGTATATTCACTATGTACATTTATTGCATGTATTCTACTGAAATTGTCATTATAAATCCTTGCTGTGGACCTTCATTCATTACATGCCGTTTTTGGTCTGGTTGTCGGCGGTGCTCTATACCAAAACAACCACATCCTGACATCTCAAACACTAGGGGTTAACAACATCTTGCCCCCAGGGTTCTTTCCATCAGATCCTGCTACCTACACTGCAACACCCCATGGTCACCACATCTCAATGGCTGGAGATTCTGTTTGAGTGAACCGAGTCTAGAAGTTAACACGTAAACATAGGGGGAGATTTATCAAAATGTATGCAGAGGAAAAGAAACAATCAGATTGGTTCTTAAATTTTTGACGAGGCCTCCTAAAAATGGAAGAAGTGGTCAACTTTTCCTCTGCACAGATTTTGATAAATCCCTACTATAAAAGCTTATTTTCCAGTCTACAGTTTGTATCAATTACTTGCGTTTTAGTAAGATTGAACAGAGATCTTAAATTTTTTTTTCCTGTGGATAAAACATCCGCCCTGGTTATGGGATGCACAGGTGCAGGATCATTGTATAGTTTTCACACTTTCACTGTTTATCCCCCTCCACCACTTGAATCAATCTGTGAAGATAAATATTGAATGACGGCAAATAGAGATCTTGAAAACCAAAAGAAAAGCATTAGAAAATATAGATTTTTACTCTACAATTAATTACCTTTTTCGTCATGGAACATAAGTGTAATCAATTAGGCTAGGTTTCTACTTTTTTTTTTTTCTGGCTTTTTTTTTAAGATAAAAAATGCCAGGAAAAACTGCCACAAAAACTGCCACTGATGGCGGCGGCCAATCACAAGTTCTCTTCACATCACCGCTCCGGAGTACAGTCCAGTGCAGGGGAGCGGAGCGGTGCTGAGGGTTGCCCACTTATCCTGATTATAAATTACGATCGCAATGGGTCTCAGAAGTAAGACCCTCTGCGATCTGTCCCATAGTGCATGTACTACAGCTTTCAACATGGAACACATTCTGTTCCATGCTGGGAGTAGTGGTAGTGCCGCAAATAAGGACGGACATATAGCTAAAAGATATCTGCAGCGATAGGGAATAAGTGTTCTCCCAAACGGTGCCCCCACACTGCCATGCTGTGCGCCGGCAAATGTGCGTAGCTTTGACCTCTCTGAGGACGACGGTACACCTGCTCCATGCCCCCTCCACAATACAGCTCTATGGGAGAGGTGGAGAAGCAGCGTTCATGCCTAGCCCCTTAAGGACGCAGCTCATTTTCCCCTTAAGGACGGAGCCAATTTTTGCAATTCTGACCACTGTCACTTTATGCATTAATAACTCTAAGATGCTTTTACCAATTATTCTGATTCTGAGATAGTTCTTTTGTTACATATTCTACTTTATTTTAGTGGTAAAATCGTTACTTGCATCCTTGCTTGGTGAAAAATCCCAAAATTTCTTAAACGTTTTTAAAATTTAGCATTTTTCGAACTTTGAAACTTTCTGCTTGTAAGGAAAATGGATATTCCAAATAAATTATATATTGATTCACAAATGCAATATGTCTACTTTATCTTGGCATCATAAAATGGACATATTTTTACTTTTTGAAAACATTAGAGGGCTTCAAAGTATATCAGCAATTTTCAAAATTTTCATGAAAATTGCAAAATCTGAAGGGACAGATGTTACAGAACTACAACTCCCAGCATGCAGGAGGGCTACCGTTTGGGCACCACTGTAATAGGAAGGCAGCAGTAAAGATCGCTTTACTGCTACCTTCCTTGATGCTCCTCGCCGTCGCCTCCCTACCTGCGCCGCTGATCTCCGCTGATGGCACCGATGATCGCCGGTCTCCACAGCATCTTCTCCACAGGTACCGGCCGCCATCTTCTCCCCCCGTTCTGCCTGACATCCAGGGGTGGGCAGAGCAGGGGGTTTCCATGGTAACCCCCGTCTTCATCTGCCATTGGTCAGTACTCATTGCTGACTAATGGCAGGGGATAGGAGGGGGTGGCACCACTGCAACCTTCCTTCTATCCCTTAGGATGATCGGGGCTGTCACTGACAGCTCCGATCGTCCCTATTTTCCAGACCCGATCAGCCCGGAATAGCGACAAATCGCAGATTTGAATTAATCTGCGATTTGCCGCGATCACCGACTGGGCGATATGCCGGGATGCCTGCTGAACGATATCAGCAGGCATCCCGTTCCGAACGCCGCCCGCCGAGTGGCGGGGACTGGAATTCCCACGGCCGTATCCATACACCCTACGTCCTTAAGGACTCAGGATGCAGGATGTATGCATACACCCTGCATTCTGAAGAGGTTAAAGATACATGGCATGTCAGCCGAAACATCATGTTGTGGCCAACACACCTCCTGTGCGGCAGAGCTGTGGCCCCATTCAGGAGATCAGACACTTATCCCCTATACTGTGGATAGGGGATAAGTTGTTTTCACCACATATTTCCTTTAATATAGTATTTAACACAATATGTCTTGTTAAAATACAGTAAATACATTAGTAATAAAAAACAGAAAATTCTCTCCCTACAGTTTTTCCAATTCCTACTGAATCTTTATTTTTATTTTTTTTTAAATGGTAACCTGCAAAATGAAATAAAAAAAGCAAACTCCATCCCTTTTTTGGATCGCTAAAGTATATAAAAAAAAAAAAAATAATGCCTGCAACTCTAATGTTAGAATACACATGGCTTTTCTGTGAAAAAACGCTAGAGTCTCAACATGCTGCAATTTTAATAAACTGCTTAGGAGCAGGAAAACGAGGAGTGAAAAATTGGCAAGAAAAAGAAAAACAACATGAGGAAATTGCATTTTTTTTCTATTAATTTACAGCTAACATTTGGTCACTGCATTTTTTCACTGAAAAAAATGCTGTGAGGCAGATTTGGCATTTTTATTGGCGTGGAAACCTAGCCTTATACTCTGTTCCAGATGATGTCCTCCTATCTGCAATGGTCAATTGAAGACTTCACCACCAGTCTAAGTGACCATAAAGTCTCATTTACTAACAATCCCAACAGTTATGGTCACAGACAATAATTCCCATAAGAACCTGCATGGGAAAAAGGTAAGGAGGCTGAAGGCTGTCCGGCCAAGCTGGAAGTAGTAGTTTTGCAACAGCTGGAGGCACTCTGGTTGGGAAACACTGGCATAGAGCAATAGGTTTTGGTGGAGAAATCTTCACCATAAATTGGAGTGATGTTGATAATCATGAACAAATCAGTTCCTGAGTTTCCAGAAAATTGAGTTATTCTGGGAATCCGGAGCTTTTGAAATCTCTCGAAATGTGATTTCTAATGCTACACCTAAACAGCTGCAAATTGCCTGCATTGTCCATTATGTTTTATACCCTTCTGTTGTTGCTGATGCCAGTACTGATAGCACTACAAGGCTGCACATCTCCTCATCTCTAGCACTGGGCAGTATATTTTGGGCACTGGGTACTGTATTTTCGGCCTGCAGACTAGTAGCTGTCGGAACATGATCCCTGCATTGGCCGATAGGATGATATGACTTGGGAACTCATCCCTGGGGCTCATAGGCTGCCAGAAAAGAGAGCTGCTCCATTCAGTGTGGAACTAGGCAAATATTAGGTTTTTGTTTAGATTTTTTTTACAATAGTTTGTATGTGGTTAAGTGGGCATTATTATAGTATGGGGTACAGGAGGCACCATTTTAGTATTAGGCACAGGAGTCATTATAATAGCATAAGGGCACAGTTTGCATGATTATTGTATGGGGGAACAGGGGCAATAATGTATATATATATATATATATATATATATATATATACTCAACGTGCATAAGTATATAAGTACAGTATAGTATAGTATGTACCGTATTTTTCGTCCTATAGGACGCAACGGCGTATAAAACGCACCCAATTTATAGGTGCAAAATCTTAAAAAATAAAGATTTTGAACCCAATAGTGGTCTTCAACCTGCGGACCTCCAGATGTTGCAAAACTACAACTCCCAGCATGCTCGGACAGCCGTTGGCTGTCCGGGGATGCTGGGAGTTGTAGTTTTGCAACATCTGGAGGTCTGCAGATTGAAGACCACTGCATAGGAGGTAATACTCACGTGTCCCCACCGCTCCGGACCTGTCACCGCTGCCCTGGATGTCGCTCCATCGCTGTCGCCGTGTCCCCGTTGCTCCGGAACGTCTCTGCCGGCCGGGTATCCTCGCTCTCCGTCGCCGCCATCATGTTGTTACGCACGCAGACGCACGTACGCGACGACATGATGACGAGGAAGGAGAGCGCCGGCCATACAGGGGATCCTACAGGGGATCAGCCCGACTGAACAGCCGGGTTAGTGTAACTTTCCCTTCAGATGCGGCGGTCAGCTTTGATCGCCGCGTCTGAAGGGTTAATACAGGGCATCACCGCGATCGGTGATGTCCTGTATTAGCCGCGGGTCCCGGCCGTTGATGGCCGCAGGGACCGCCGCGATAGGGGTGTATTCGCCGTATAAGACGCACCGACTTTTCCCCCCAGTTTTGGGGAAGAAAAAGAGCGTCTTATAAGGCGAAAAATACGGTATGTACTGTATGTATTTTCCATCATAACTTCCAAATCGCTAGAAAAATTTCAATGAAACTTGGTGCACATATTACTAATATGTCAACTAAAAATATTGTGGTGTTATATCAACCATATCCCATGCAAGTCTATGATATATCTTTGCATTACTCGTGGGTAGCAGAGATTGCCCAGGACTTTTTAACATCCTGTCAGTTGTCCAGCAAGCAGGTGAATAGTATAGTTAGTGCAGGGGATGGCATATGAGGACAGGATCTGAAGACAGGACATAAGTATGGGATATGAGGATGGGATATGAGGCCGGAATATGATGACAGGATATAAGGACTGAATATGAGGATGGGTTATGAGGACAAGAGCTTCATTGTTGCTTTCCCTCTCCCACAAGGTTTAGGTTGAAAGACCAGGCAATGCTGTACTTTGCTAGATCTCTGCTAGTACTATATTAAAACCCTAAAACCTAAGAGAAATCTTAGTGTCATACTCAACTTGTCAGGGAAATTGAAGCAGTTTTGATGGATCAAATTCTAACTTACTGGACCCAAAATACATTTTTGAAAATGTACTCATCCCTATTTGTTGACTTTGTGTTAAGATTTATATAAGTATTGTGCTATCATCTTCCTTCAGAAATCACCATGTAAAAGTTCAAGGAGTCATACACTACATCCCCTTAGTTCTGGAATCATAAAGGACTACTCATCACCTAAAGTATTAGAAGGTATTACTTATAGTATACTTACCTACAGTGTTCTCAGGTGTAACTTAGGTCTACTACATCTGCACTAGACTAACATTATTCAAGTGAAGCAGACTCACATATATCACTGTGTGGGTGTAAAAGCTATATTCTATTTATATTTTTTATTTTTTTAAATGTTCTTCCGAATATTATTTATTCACATTGATTCAATATTGTGATTTGCCATTGACAACAAAGTATAGTTTCCTTATTTCCTCAAGAAATAAGGATGTAGCCAATGTGGTTTTGCCCATGTCATCTTTACCAGGGTTTATTGGTTGTTCAAATAATGACTCACAGCACATGGGCCATTCCAGACACTTTAGGGGTAATATGTTTTTGCTGGAATGTAATCTTGATGTTTGATCACTCTAGGTGGTCATAAAGTAGCCAAGCAAATCATTCTTTTTCCCCTTGGAACTGTTTCTTGTTTAAGTGTGGGTGTATTTCATACCTGCCAAGCCATAAATGATGAAATATTAGCGTGAAATTTCTCACACATACTCCCACTCAGTTTAAGTGAATATGAAATATTGTTTTGTATTTTTAGAGAATATAAAAATAAAATCTTGACAATGTTACATATATAAATCATAACCGGTAATTATAATCTATTCAAACTAAACTTTAATACTCTTACATTAATAGTAGTATGTAGGGGAATAAACCTTCTGCTTACCTACTTACATATATCGCTTTGAGTAGATTTCTATTGTTTAACTAGCCGAGTACCCAGCGTTGCAAACTTTTTCCTACCTAATCCTTGTAGGGAAGGAAAAGCAACAAAGAAGAAAGCTTTTGTCCTCATATCCTCTCCTCATATCTTGTCCTCATATTTTGTCCTAATTTCCCATCCTCATATACCGTCCTCATATCCTAACGTCAAATCCTGGCCTTATATCTCTATCTCATATCCTGTCCTCATATCCCGTTCTCATATACTGACCTCAAATCCCATCCTCATATCTCGTCCTCAAATCCCATCCTCATATCCCGACTTTATATTCCGTCCTTATATACAGTCTTGGCCGTAAATGTTGGCACCCCTGAAGAAAATGGAGGGGATAAGGGGGCGGGATATGAGGTCAGGATATTAGAATGGGATTAACCCCATCATGACCCGGGGTTTTTCCATTTTTGCACTTTTGTTTTTTACTCCTTACCTTTAAAAAACCATAACTCTCAATTTTGCACCTAAACATCCATATCATGGCTTATTTTTTGTGCCACCAATTCTACTTTGTAATGACATCAGTCATTTTACCCATAAATCTACAGCGAAAGAGAAAAAAAATCATTGTGCGACAAAATTGAAGAAAAAACACTGGTTTGTAAATTTTGGGGGCTTCCGTTTCTACGCAGTACATTTTTCGGTACAAATGACACCTTATCTTTATTCTGTAGGTCCATACGATTAAAATGATACCCTACTTATATAGGTTTGATTTTGTCGTACTTCTGGAAAAAATCATAACTACATGCAGGAAAATTTATATGTTTAAAATTGTCCTCTTCTGACCCTTATAACTTTTTGATTTTTCTGCGTATGGGGCGGTATGAGGGCACATTTTTTGCACCGTGATATGAAGTTTTTATCGGTACCATTTTTGTAATGATTAGACTTTTTGATTGCTTTTTTGACCAAAATGACGCTATTTTGGACTTTGGAATTTTTTTGCGATCAGGGCCACGGGCTATTACCCACCCATTGCTAGGTGCCGGGCCTGACTCGCTATGACCCCGGGCCACACCGTGGCCCCGCATTATAGAATGGGAGCCGACCCATGACGTACATGTATGTCATGGGTCGGAAAGGGTTAAAGGTCAGGATATGTGAACGGAATTTGAGGTCATGATATGAGGTTGGCATATGAGGACGGGATATGAGGATGGGATATGAGGATGAGATATTAGGACAGTACAGTCATGGCCGTAATTATTTCTCACAGAAAAGGATTGCAGTTAGACATGTTTATTCCCTTTGTGTATATTGGAACTAAACCAAAAAAGGGAAGAAAAAAAGCAAACTGGACATAATGTCACATCAAACTCCAAAAAAGAGGCTAGACAAAATTATTGGCACTCTTAACTTAATATTTGGTTGCACACCCTTTGGAAAAAATAACTGAAATAAGTCGCTTCCTATAACCATCAATAAGCTTCTTACACCTCCCAGCCGGAATGTTGGACCACTCTTCCTTTGCAAACTGCTCCAGGTCTGTTACGCCGAGCGCTCCGGGTCCCCGCTCCTCCCCGGAGCGCTCGCTACACTCTCGCTACTGCAGCGCCCCGGTCAGATCCACTGACCGGGTGCGCTGCGATACCGCCTCCAGCCGGGATGCGATTCGCGATGCGGGTGGCGCCCGCTCGCGATGCACACCCCGGCTCCCGTACCTGACTCGCTCTCCGTCGGTCCTGTCCCGGCGCGCGCGGCCCCGCTCCCTAGGGCGCGCGCGCGCCGGGTCTCTGCGATTTAAAGGGCCACTGCGCCGCTGATTGGCGCAGTGGATCTAATCAGTGTGTTCACCTGTGCACTCCCTATGTATACCTCACTTCCCCTGCACTCCCTCGCCGGATCTTGTTGCCATCGTGCCAGTGAAAGCGTTTCCTTGTGTGTTCCTAGCCTGTGTTCCAGACCTCCTGCCGTTGCCCCTGACTACGATCCTTGCTGCCTGCCCCGACCTTCTGCTACGTCCGACCTTGCTTTTGTCTACTCCCTTGTACCGCGCCTATCTTCAGCAGTCAGAGAGGTTGAGCCGTTGCTAGTGGATACGACCTGGTTACTACCACCGCAGCAAGACCATCCCGCTTTGCGGCGGGCTCTGGTGAACACCAGTAGTGACTTAGAACCGGTCCACTAGCACGGTCCACGCCAATCCCTCTCTGGCACAGAGGATCCACCTCCTGCCAGCCGGCATCGTGACAGTAGATCCGGCCATGGATCCCGCTGAAGTTCCTCTGCCAGTTGTCGCCGACCTCACCACGGTGGTCGCCCAGCAGTCACAACAGATAGCGCAACAAGGCCACCAGCTGTCTCAACTGACCGTGATGCTACAGCAGCTACTACCACAGCTTCAGCAATCATCTCCTCCGCCAGCTCCTGCACCTCCTCCGCAGCGAGTGGCCGCTTCAGGCCTACGACTATCCTTGCCGGATAAATTTGATGGGGACTCTAAGTTTTGCCGTGGCTTTCTTTCACAATGTTCCCTGCACTTGGAGATGATGTCGGACCATTTTCCTACTGAAAGGTCTAAGGTGGCTTTCGTAGTCAGCCTTCTGTCTGGAAAAGCTCTGTCATGGGCCACACCGCTCTGGGACCGCAATGACCCCGTCACTGCCTCTGTACACTCCTTCTTCTCGGAAATTCGAAGTGTCTTTGAGGAACCTGCCCGAGCCTCTTCTGCTGAGACTGCCCTGCTGAACCTGGTCCAGGGTAATTCTTCCGTTGGCGAGTACGCCGTACAATTCCGTACTCTTGCTTCAGAACTATCCTGGAATAATGGGGCCCTCTGCGCGACCTTTAAAAAAGGCCTATCCAGCAACATTAAAGATGTTCTGGCCGCACGAGAAATCCCTGCTAATCTACATGAACTCATCCATCTAGCCACTCGCATTGACATGCGTTTTTCCGAAAGGCGTCAAGAGCTCCGCCAGGATATGGACTTTGTTCGCACGAGGCGTTTTTTCTCCCCGGCTCCTCTCTCCTCTGGTCCTCTGCAATCCGTTCCTGTGCCTCCCGCCGTGGAGGCTATGCAAGTTGACCGGTCTCGCCTGACACCTCAAGAGAGGACACGACGCCGCATGGAGAATCTCTGCCTGTACTGTGCCGGTACCGAACACTTCCTGAAGGATTGTCCTATCCGTCCTCCTCGCCTGGAAAGACGTACGCTGACTCCGCACAAAGGTGAGACAGTCCTTGATGTCAACTCTGCTTCTCCACGTCTTACTGTGCCTGTGCGGATATCTGTCTCTACCTTCTCCTTCTCTACTATGGCCTTCTTGGATTCCGGATCTGCAGGAAATTTTATTTTGGCCTCTCTCATCAACAGGTTCAACATTCCGGTGACCAGTCTCACCAGACCCCTCTACATCAATTGTGTTAACAATGAAAGATTGGACTGTACCATACGTTACCGCACGGAGCCCCTCCTAATGTGCATCGGACCTCATCACGAAAAAATTGAGTTTTTGGTCCTCCCTAATTGCACTTCCGAAATTCTCCTTGGACTACCATGGCTTCAACACCATTCCCCAACCCTGGATTGGTCCACAGGGGAGATCAAGAGCTGGGGTACCTCTTGTTTCAAGGACTGCCTTAAACCGGTTCCCAGTACTCCCTGCCCTGACCCTGTGGTTCCCCCTGTAACCGGCCTCCCTAAGGCCTATATGGACTTTGCTGACGTATTTTGCAAAAAACAAGCTGAGACTCTACCTCCTCACAGGCCTTATGACTGTCCTATTGACCTCCTCCCGGGCACTACTCCACCCCGGGGCAGAATTTATCCTCTCTCCACCCCAGAGACTCTTGCTATGTCTGAGTACATCCAGGAAAATTTAAAAAAGGGCTTTATCCGCAAATCTTCCTCTCCTGCCGGAGCTGGATTTTTCTTTGTGTCCAAAAAAGATGGCTCCCTACGTCCTTGCATTGACTACCGCGGTCTTAATAAAATCACGGTAAAAAACCGCTACCCCCTACCTCTTATCTCTGAACTCTTTGATCGCCTCCAAGGTGCCCACATCTTTACCAAACTGGACTTAAGAGGTGCTTATAATCTCATCCGCATCAGGGAGGGGGATGAATGGAAAACGGCATTTAACACTAGAGATGGACACTTTGAGTATCTGGTCATGCCCTTTGGCCTGTGCAACGCCCCTGCCGTCTTCCAAGACTTTGTTAATGAAATTTTTCGTGATCTCTTATATTCCTGTGTTGTTGTGTATCTGGACGATATTCAGATTTTTTCTTCCAACCTAGAAGAACACCGCCAGCATGTCCGCATGGTTCTTCAGAGACTTCGTGACAATCAACTTTATGCCAAAATGGAGAAATGTCTGTTTGAATGTCAATCTCTTCCTTTCCTAGGATACTTGGTCTCTGGCCAGGGACTACAAATGGACCCAGATAAACTCTCTGCCGTCTTAGATTGGCCACGCCCCTCCGGACTCCGTGCTATCCAACGTTTTTTGGGGTTCGCCAATTATTACAGACAATTTATTCCACATTTTTCCACCATTGTGGCTCCTATCGTGGCTTTAACCAAAAAGAATGCCAATCCTAAGTCATGGCCTCCTCAAGCGGAAGACGCATTTAAACGGCTCAAGTCTGCCTTTTCTTCTGCTCCCGTGCTCTCCAGACCTGACCCATCTAAACCCTTCCTATTGGAGGTTGATGCCTCCTCAGTAGGAGCTGGAGCGGTTCTTCTACAAAAAAATTCTTCCGGGCATGCTGTTACTTGTGGTTTTTTTTCTAGGACCTTCTCTCCGGCGGAGAGGAACTACTCCATCGGGGATCGAGAGCTACTGGCCATTAAATTAGCACTTGAGGAATGGAGGCATCTGCTGGAGGGATCTAAGTTTCCAGTTATTATTTACACCGATCACAAGAATCTCTCCTATCTCCAGTCTGCCCAACGGCTGAATCCTCGCCAGGCCAGGTGGTCTCTGTTCTTTGCCCGGTTTAATTTTGAAATTCACTTTCGCCCTGCCGATAAGAACATTAGGGCCGATGCTCTCTCTCGTTCCTCGGATGCCTCGGAAGTAGAGCTCTCTCCGCAACACATCATTCCTCCTGACTGCCTGATCTCCACTTCTCCAGCCTCCATCAGGCAAACTCCTCCAGGGAAGACCTTCGTCTCTCCACGCCAACGCCTCGGAATCCTCAAATGGGGTCACTCCTCCCATCTCGCAGGCCATGCGGGCATCAAGAAATCTGTGCAACTCATCTCTCGTTTCTATTGGTGGCCGACTCTGGAGACGGATGTTGCTGATTTTGTGCGGGCCTGCACTGTCTGTGCCCGGGATAAGACTCCTCGCCAGAAGCCCGCTGGTCTTCTTCATCCTCTGCCTGTCCCCGAACAGCCTTGGTCTCTGATTGGTATGGACTTTATTACAGACTTACCCCCATCCCGTGGCAACACTGTTGTTTGGGTGGTCGTTGATCGATTTTCCAAGATGGCACATTTTATTCCTCTTCCTGGTCTTCCTTCAGCGCCTCAGTTGGCAAAACAATTTTTTGTACACATTTTTCGTCTTCACGGGTTGCCCACGCAGATCGTCTCGGATAGAGGCGTCCAATTCGTGTCAAAATTCTGGAGGGCTCTCTGTAAACAACTCAAGATCAAATTAAACTTTTCTTCTGCTTATCATCCTCAATCCAATGGGCAAGTAGAAAGAATTAACCAGGTCCTGGGTGATTATTTACGGCATTTTGTTTCCTCCCGCCAGGATGACTGGGCAGATCTTCTACCATGGGCCGAATTCTCGTACAACTTCAGAGTCTCTGAATCTTCTTCCAAATCCCCATTTTTCGTGGTGTACGGCCGTGACCCTCTTCCCCCCCTCCCTACTCCCTTGCCCTCTGGTTTGCCCGCTGTGGATGAAATAACTCGTGATCTTTCCACCATATGGAAAGAGACCCAAAATTCTCTCTTACAGGCTTCATCACGCATGAAGAAGTTTGCTGATAAGAAAAGAAGAGCTCCCCCCATTTTTTCTCCCCGAGACAAGGTATGGCTCTCCGCTAAATATGTTCGCTTCCGTGTTCCCAGCTATAAATTGGGACCACGCTATCTTGGTCCTTTCAAAGTTTTGTGCCAGATTAATCCTGTCTCTTACAAACTTCTTCTTCCTCCTTCTCTTCGTATTCCTAATGCCTTTCACGTTTCTCTTCTTAAACCACTCATCATCAACCGTTTCTCTCCCAAACTCGTTTCTCCCTCTCCTGTTTCCGGCTCTTCGGACATCTTCTCTGTAAAGGAGATATTGGCCTCCAAGAAGGTCAGAGGGAAAACTTTTTTTTTGGTCGATTGGGAGGGCTGTGGTCCTGAGGAGAGATCCTGGGAACCTGAGGACAATATCCTAGACAAAAGTCTGGTCCTCAGGTTCTCAGGCTCCAAGAAGAGGGGGAGACCCAAGGGGGGGGGTACTGTTACGCCGAGCGCTCCGGGTCCCCGCTCCTCCCCGGAGCGCTCGCTACACTCTCGCTACTGCAGCGCCCCGGTCAGATCCACTGACCAGGTGCACTGCGATACCGCCTTCAGCCGGGATGCGATTCGCGATGCGGGTGGCGCCCGCTCGCGATGCGCACCCCGGCTCCCGTACCTGACTCGCTCTCCCTCGGTCCTGTCCCGGCGCGCGCGGCCCCGCTCCCTAGGGCGCGCGCGCGCCGGGTCTCTGCGATTTAAAGGGCCACTGCGCCGCTGATTGGCGCAGTGGTTCTAATCAGTGTGTTCACCTGTGCACTCCCTATGTATACCTCACTTCCCCTGCACTCCCTCGCCGGATCTTGTTGCCATCGTGCCAGTGAAAGCGTTTCCTTGTGTGTTCCTAGCCTGTGTTCCAGACCTCCTGCCGTTGCCCCTGACTACGATCCTTGCTGCCTGCCCCGACCTTCTGCTACGTCCGACCTTGCTTTTGTCTACTCCCTTGTACCGCGCCTATCTTCAGCAGTCAGAGAGGTTGAGCCGTTGCTAGTGGATACGACCTGGTTACTACCGCCGCAGCAAGACCATCCCGCTTTGCGGCGGGCTCTGGTGAACACCAGTAGTGACTTAGAACCGGTCCACTAGCACGGTCCACGCCAATCCCTCTCTGGCACAGAGGATCCACCTCCTGCCAGCCGGCATCGTGACAAGGTCTCTCTTATTGGAAGGGCGCCTTTTCCCAACAGCAATTTTAAGATCTCTGCACAGGTGTTCAATGGGATTTAGATCCGGACTCATTGCTGGCCAGAACTCTCAATCACTTTGTTGCCATTCATTTCTGGGTGCTTTCTGATGTATGTTTGGGGTGATTGTCCTGCTGGAAGACCCAAGATCTTGGACACAAATCCGTCTTTCTGACACTGGGCTGTACAGTGCGACCCAAAATCCATTGGTAATCCTCAGATTTCATGATGCCTTGCACACATTCGAGGCATTCAGTGCCAGAGGTAGCAAAACAACCCCAAAACATCATTGAACCTCCACCATATTTCACTATAGGTACTGTGTTCTTTTCTTTGTAGACCTCATTCCATTTTCAGTAAACAGTAGAATGATGTGCTTTACTTAAAAGCTGAATCTTGGTCTCCTCTGTCCACAAGACGTTTTCCCAGAAGGATTTTGGCTTACTCAAGTTCCTTTTGGTAAAATGTAGTCTTGCTTTTTTATATGTCTCTGTGTCAGCAGAAGGGTCCTCCTGAGTCTCCTGACATAGCGTTTGTTTTCATTTAAATGTCGACAGATAGTTTGCTCCCTGAGCCTGCAGGACAGCTTAAATATCTTTGGAACTTGTTTGGGGCTGCTTATCCACCATCAGGACTCTCCTGCGTTTAAACCTTTCATCAATTTTTTGTTCCACGCCCAGGGAGATTAGCTACAGTGCGATGGATTGCAAACTTCTTTATAATGTTGCGCACTGTGGACAAAGGCAAATCTAGATCTCTGGAGATGGACTTGTAACCTTGAGATTCTTGATGTTTTTCCACAATTTTGGCTCTCAAGTCCTCAGACAGTTCTCTTCTCCTCTTTCTGTTGTCCATGCTTAGTGTGACACACACAGACACACAAGGCAAAGTCTAAGTGAACTTCTATCCTTTTTATCTGATTTCAGGTGGGATTTTTATATTGCCCACACCTGTTACTTGCCCCAGGGGAGTTTAAAGGAGCATCACATGCTTGAAACAATCTTATTTTTCCACAATTTTGAAAGGGTGCCAATAATTTTGTCCAGCCCATTTTTGCAGTTTGATGTGATATTTTGTGACATGGGGTTAACTTTGTATACCCCTAAAAAAATGTACAAAAAATTATCAAAATGTCCCGTCAAAACAAAATAGAAACAATAAAACTACACAACGCGGTGCAAAAAAATGAGCCCTCATTCATCCCCGTCCCTAAGTCACTCTTAATCACTCTTTGGAAATTATAGTGTGATAAATATTTAAAATTCTCCTCTGTAACACACTTTTATTTTATTTTCTGATACACTCATCTAGTATTAGACGTTATTGCTGTAATTTTTTTGTGTGTTATGTCATGTAGATTATTTACATGTATTTTTAATGTGTCTAGCTTCTGTATTTGACTCACAAATCCCTCTGTTCTGCTGCTCACTTATTCTGACATCTACTTCTCAGGAAGGGGCATCTCCCAGGCAACAACCGAGCCTTCCCTCTGTCACCATGCATTCACTTCCTCTATGGGTCTGCTGTGCTGTGTCTTTTGATCCAATCCAAGCAGGCTACTCAGTAACTCCCTTCTCTTTGTTTTTAGACAGGAGACTGATAGACAGGACAAGAATGTGCTAGTCCCGCCCTCACTTCCTGGACCTTGTCCCTGCCTGTGTTTCATTTGGGATAAAGATGATGCTGCAGCTGGACAGGATTATGTTCTGGATGATATGAGGACCCCTAGTGGTCTTTTATATAAGCCATGATTTCTATAAAACGTAGATAACATTTTGATATGAATTATATTAAAAAAGATGTTTTTCCAAGATGTACAACACATAAAATTTATTTAATTTAAGATTATATGTACACAATGAAATCCCTATGATAAAGTAACGGCAAGGGGTTTATTTAAGTTCCGGTGTGCATTGAATTGTAAGTGTGCATGAAGTCTTCTACGTATTCCACACTCAACCAATAAGATGTTAGTAATTTTTACCTGAAAACCAGTTAAAGTAAATAATAACTTGCAGTTACTTGACTTAATATTAACACAAATTGTTATTTCAACATCTCTTCAAGTTACTTCACAGCTTATAACTTTAATTACATTAAAAACACACACACAGTATTTTGGGCTGTTTTGTGAGCAACAAATTCTGAAAAAAAAAACTGTGTGGGAAAAAACAAAGCCTCATACAAAAAAATAAGTCTGGAAATAAGGCTAAAAATACAGACCTACGAATGGAGGATGTTTTTACTCCTATATGCTACAGACATTTTGTATTTGTCATTCCCACATAAAGAATCTGCAAAATCTATAAATAGATTCAGAAAACTAAGGTACAATTGCATAATACTAGAAAAAAAGATTTTATAATAATATAGTAATAATATAATTTTAGGCATCTTTAAAATTCAGAATTTTTTTTTGCAAAAACTTAGATGTTATTTGTATATTATGAAAGTCATGTGGTTAGTAGATTTCAAGTATAGTTATGGTGCTTGCTTCCAAAGTGGCCGATTTGTCATTGCTTGTGTTAGCACACCAACTTTAAGGCTATTATTACAATGGTGGGGTTATGGGTAAGTGCGCCAAATTTCTCAAAATGTTGCATATATATATGCTAAATGTGATAAATTTGTCACACATGCACATGTGGGATTTTTGCTTCTGTGATGTTGCTGTAAGCAAGTTTTGTATGTAAAATATTGCTGGTATTGGTTTGAGACATTTGAAGAAAAGTCGCACATGATCAATTCACAACCACTGCAAAGTCAAAGGGCAAAGTTGTTTAAAGGGCTACTCCACACCTAGACATTTCTAGGGGATAAGATGTGTGATCGCGGGAGGGGGGTTGGGAAGTTCCGCCTGCTGGGACTACCCCACGATCTCAATCCCGGCACCAGTGACAGATAACAAGCGACCACAACCATCAAACCCCCTCCTCCCTAGATATTAATGGAGGGGGTTTGATGGTTGTGGTCACTTGGGCGAGACATAAATGTTCAAAACATGGGGGTGCCGAGCAGGAAATTGCGGGGGTCCTTAGGATAGTGGATAAGATGTCTAAGGGGTACCCCTTTAAGAAAGTTTGAGACAAAAAGTCGCAAAACTATCAATGCACCAAATGAGCTTTTTTTTTTTTAGACACCAAAAAGTTTAAAATGCTTGCTAGATTTGCCCCTATATCTTTATGTAGCTTGTTTTAAGTTATGGTTAGACACATTTCACAATGACTTACGATGGGAGACAACTTTTTGCCTTTTTTTGTATTTGCAGCCATACCACTGTGTAATTCTCTGTCCATGGAGCTGATAATGGTTTAAAGGGGTTGTGCGCTGCCCTGCAGTTCGGAGCTCCGCTCACAGCATCCGAAAGTTCATTACTCCGAACGCTGTGTGCGGGCTTCCGTGTTCGCGGCCGCCGGGCGTGACGTCACGCCCGGCCCCTTCGTGACGTCTCGCCCGCCCCCTCTACCAAAGTCTATGGGAAGGGGGCAGGCAAGATGTCACAAGGGGGAGGGCGAGACGTCACAAAAGGGCAGGGCAAGACATCACGAAGGGGCCGGGCGTGACGTCACACACAGCGACTGCGAACACGGAAGCCCGCACACAGCGGATGCTGTGAGCGGAGCTCCGAACTGCAGGGCAGCGCACAACCCCTTTAAAATTATGTCTTTGCTAGAATACACACATGAACACCCATGGATAGGATCATGGATAGATAGATAGATAGATAAAAACCGTAGATAGAGCAGCACATTAACACAGTGATGAACCAGAGTGCAAGCAGTAAAGCCTCGGTCAGTGGCTTGCAAGATATCCACAAAAAAAGAGCACAGCAGCACCACCAATAGCATAAATGTGGCTTTATTCAGCACAAAAATGCCAGAGCAACGTTTCGGCCTTCTCTCACAGCCATTGTCAAGCAGCAAATTATACAAAGTGAGTGCTTTAAATAGGGTAGGCAATAAGTGACATCCGTGACACAATAATATTGACACATATGAGTTCAGGTTACTGTATAAAATATCATCAAACACATAATCACACTATTATAACAGTTATGGGCAACTGATGCATGTAACAATAAAGTGAATCCAGGTAGAAAAAACAGACATGGCCGCACATCCACAATTTTGTATTTTGATCTAATTGCTTCTCAGCGTAATTTAAAAAACTAACAGGTTGTTAGTATACATTTTGATCAAAAGGTACAAGCCCACTCACCACGTCAAGGCCAACTATTAAGAGTGGGTCCCTAACGTCCCTAGCATTAAATGGCGTAGCACTCGGCGGTGTCCACCACCGCCGCGACACCAATGCCCACAGGGGGAACGACCCACCGGCAGAGCGGACCCAATACCGCTCAAACCAGTCTTCAGGCCGCACCCTCCCCACAGACACGGTGCTGCGGCAACAACGGATGCCGCATAGCACCCCACCAGTGTGAACAAGGTGTAAAAGCTCACTTACCATGTGCTCTCAGTCAGACTGGGAGGCTGCTAGAAAATGAAAAGGCCTAGTGTAGCTACCTGCTACTTATATAGGGTTTGGCTAAGGGGTGGGGTGGAGTGCAGGCCAAGTGGAAAAAAACAAAAAAGGAGGGGATAGAATACAGAATGTGAATCCAGGAAGAAAAAACAGACATGGATGCTCAGTACTACACCATTTTATGCTAGGGACGTTAGGTGGCCTTGACGTGGCGAGTGGGCTTGTACATTTTGATCAAAATGTACACTAACAACCTGTTAATTTTTGATTTTATGCTTAGAAGCAATTAGATCAAAATACTAAATTGTGTTTTCTATCCCCTACTTTTTTTTGTTTTAACTTGTGTCTGCACTCTGCCCCACCCCCTCAGCTCAATCCTATATAAGTAGCAGATAGCTACACAAGGGCCTTTTTCTTTCCTAGCAGCCTCCCAGTTTACTGGGAGCACATGGTAGGTGAGCTTTTACACCCTGTTCACACTGGTTTGGTGCTGTGCGGCATCCGTTGTAGCCGTGGCGCCGTGTCTGTGGGGGGGTTCGACCCAGAGACTGGTTTGAGTGGCATTGGGGCCGCTCTGCCAGTGGGTTGTTCCCCCTGTGGGCACTGGTGTTGCGGCAGGGGTGGTCGCCGCTCAGTGCTACGTAATTTTATGCTAGGGACGTTAGGGACCCACTCTAATTAGGTGGCCTTGACGTGGCGAGTGGGCTTGTACCTTTTGATCAAAACGTATAATAACAACCTGTTAGTTTTTGAATTTATGCTGAGAAGCAATTAGATCAAAATACAAAATGAAGATGTGCGACCATGTCTGTTTTTTCTACTTGAATTAACAAGAAAGTGATAGACTACAAACAAATAGGATTGTTGCTCACATAAATATTGAATATAATACTAAGTGTAGGTGGAATACCTCGTGGGAGCAGAAAGGGTTAAACAACGTACATATTATGCAGTAGGATGCACATGACGAAAATGATGAAAAGAAGCAAACCGGCATGTACATAATGTCCGGTGCATACTCAGCGTCCCGGAAGTGACGTAAGGCCATAGCGGGAGATCTGGTCAGTACAAATGCTGCTATGCCAAATATGTACTTTATGCATTTTTTTTTTTTTTTTTATCATAGGTTGTGGCTAAATACAGCAGTGGAGTAAAAAAACATTTGTTAGGGCTCACAAAACACCCAGCATTAATAGAAATCATTTGAAGCTAAATGAACTGTAATTTGGAAGTTTCCTCATTTCACTACAAACTGTTTTGCAAAATTTCTCTGTATCAAAAACACATTTAAATAATGGTGTCTAGGTTTTTCTGCTCTTGTTTAAAAAAGTCTTGAAAGTACTTTGCCAATTAGAAGACTATACTGTATTTGTTACCAATGTATGATATTGAGCTGCCAACCTACCATTACATGTGACTTTTCTAGTAAATTTATAATTGCAAACAATGTTCTTCCGTTCTTTCTGCCTGGTTTGATGCATAATGTAGGCTTTTGTATGATCAAAGCAGGGCAAACCTTATGTCTGAGTTTTCAGTGGTATTTTAGCAGTTTTTTGTGCATTCAAACTTTTTTTTTTTGTGTTACAGGTTACATATTAAAAAGAGCTTTCAAGCGGTGTCATTCTGGTGTCCCAACTACCAGCTGCTACACCAATGTTAGGCTGGGTTCACATATATCAGTTGTCCGGAGAGAAACTGATGCTAGAACTGATCCCTTTCATTTCAATGGGACAGTTCACAATCATCCAGCGTCTCAATTTTGATGCCAGATGGTTGGACATGCCAGAGGGCACCAGACATCGGAATGCAGCTTGTCCAGAAACAATGGACGCCAGATGCCATACTACTGATGACAACTTGTCATCAGTTGTAGCATCAGTTGCTTAGAGATATAGGATGAGTTAGTTACTTAGTATACTTACTTATTATACTTAGTATAATAAGCTGTGTATAAAATGCTAAAGGCGTATATAACTGTACTTTCTGCATTGCATATGTATTTTCCTGTATTTCTGTACTGAAACATGCATACACTGTTTCTCAGTGTGCAGAAGTTTTGCTAAAATTGTCTTGCATTGCTTTTGCAAATTGTGAACAGTACAGAGTCTTCTCATATGTCAACCTCTTAGCCCATAGATGAAGTTGTTGTTTCACTCCACCTTCCTAGCCTCGGAATTGAGGTGGAACTTTTTTTCTTAGTGTATTTTTAGCCTGACCACAGTCAGGTAAGCACTGTCAGTCGAAAATGTCCTCCGCCACACCAGAACTTCTCCTAAATGTGCTACTCTAAGTGTTGTGTCACAGCATTGTTCTTGAGAATACCATGGCTCCCCCCCCCACCCCTCTGTAGATACCCTTGTCCAGTTAGCTCAAGAAATTAGGAAACAAGTTAGTGCATCAGAAAGTCATTATACACATGCAACACACATTCAAGCACCAAAGAATCATATCTGCTAATAGTATAGTCTGCATAGCCTTAATTTGTACCACAAAAACTGTGCAAGGTCAAGTAACATTCCAAATATCTGCATTGTATTGATCTGCTTTAAAAGGAAAGTAAAGTTTTCAGTTATATGCTAATACCCTGGCTATCTAAAGTTTTTTTTCCTGGGCTTTGTGTAAGGGGAAACAATTTTATGTGAAAAAGGCCATTGTGGGGTCTACTGAGGAATTTTTAGTTATGCTTCTCAGTCAAGTGACACATGAGGGACCACTACCCTCATCATTGATCATCACACCATTTGTAATTGAGCTGCTTTGCATACCCGTTTAAAAAAAATTCCAAGTGGAGTTGTCATGTCTATATTGGCCTGTGTTCACACACAGTTATTGGATTTGCTGTGTGTGAACAGTTTTATGTTCCCTGGTCAGGGAACAGTTAATGTCTCTGGATTTTTTCAGCCTCAGCCTCTGTTGTCCAATAGCCTTTAGGGTGTGTCTACTTAAGTTCAGCACTGACTAGCTTCAGTGCTTCAGTGCTGGTGAAACTTCATTTGGACTTCCTTATGTTTAGCTGCTATTATGCTGTGTATGCTGCTAAAGGAGACTTTGGGTGAAACACTCCTTGTTTGAGCTTTTAATCTACTATCTCTGTTTTAGCATATAACCTTGTATCTTTTGGTTTTAGCCATGGTTAAGTGGCATGCTCTTAGTGGATTTTAAGCTGTGTTTGTTTAGTTGGTTTTAGGATTTGTATATCCTTTCTGCTACGTGTCTGTTTACACTGTGTTTTCTCTTGTATCCGTTTATATAAAGTTCTGTGTTTTATATTTCTGTTTTCCTACTGGGCCAGCATCCTGACCACACGGTGGAGTGTGCCGCTGCTCAGTAGTCTATTTGGATTTATTATTAATGGCTACTCCTATAGTGGAGTGTCCAGTTTGAGTGTCCAGTGTGAACAGTGTCCTATGTTTGGCATCCCTGTTACCTGTCCATGGGGACTCCTTGTCTACTGGAGGTGTTTGGAGGGATTGCTATTCCTGTTGTGTTCTGTGTGAACAGTGTTCTATAATTATATCCTGTTGTATCCGTTTTTCTGAGTTGTAATTAGGCATTCCTGTTGTCTGTCCATGGGGACTCCTTGTCTACTGGATGTTTACTTAGGGAATGTGAATATTCCTGTTTAGCATTAGATACCGTTTACCTGTCCATGGGGACTCAGATGGTATTGTTATTCCTGTGTCTAACGGAGGGTTTTCTAGGCGATTAAGCTTATGCCTGTTTTGTTCTGGAGTATGTCCAGACTTATCCATTTTCCGGTCTGCTGTGTTGAACTCTGTATGTTTATTAGTTCTTTATTCAGATCTTTGGAGTTTTGTTCATGACTGCTTATCTATAGAGTCCTTTGTTCATGACCACTGAGTCCTCTGTTGAAGTTCACTGATATAGTGTCCTCTGTGCTGCTCACTGATCTGTATGCTCTGAAATTATACTATAGAGTTGTATGTTCCTGTTATGTTTCTGGTTTGTGACTGACTATTTATTAGTATGTGTTTTTATTAGGCCCCTGCGCTTTAGTTCAGGAAGGGACCGGCGCCCAGTTCTCGATCCACCAGTTAGGGTGGATGGGCAAGTAGGCAGGGAGAGTGGTTTTAGGGTCACTCTCCCTGCCCCCCGGTCAGTCCCTAACATGAGTGCTAATAACCTATGAATATTTGTACACTGTTATGGTGTTCTCCTCAAGGAGAAATCTTACCTCTTTGATTCACATTGGCAGGCCTCTCACCAGCCATGCCAAATCTTCTCTCTACTGACATGAGGCATTCACCCCAAAAAACAACTGTCTGCAGATAGATGGGTTCTGCCCCTCCATCTGGAAGGATTTCTGGCTTGGCATAAATTTTCAGTCAGTTTCTAAAACTTTGTAGTTAGAGTTAAACATTGATGTTTAGGGAAAGTTACCTGAAAAGGTGGTATGATTTAGCTGCTTTGCATATCCTTTTACACCATTTCTATAAACAGTTTGCATACACATATATATTTGTAAGCATTATTAGGCAAAAACACAGGGTAAACTTTGAAAGGAAAAGATAACACAAAAGTCTTAAATAACTAAAGAATAAAGATGGTTTTCTCACAACAATTAGCTATTTTCTTTTATAGTCAATGTCATTGACTACTGTATATGATTATTTTTCCCTAAATGCATACTGTATTTGAGATTTGCAGATTTTTTATTGATACTTTATTTAAATGTATACAGTAGAGAGTTCCCTATAAGCAAATTTATAAAAAATAGCACTCAGTTCACAATTCATCATTCTGTCTATCACAAATACTATTCTGTACCCATCACCATCGCATTGTTGTCATGAAGGTTGAAAACTGTAGAAAAGGATTCAATAAATATGACATGTAAGAAATCTGTCATGTGATTCTCCATCTAGATGGTCTAGGTCTGTCTTTCTATGTATTTGTATCAGATTTTTAGTGGCATCGCAGTGAATAGGTTGAGGTTATAAAATATTTACAAAATCCAGAATTGAGCAAAGCATTTTCATCTCACTAACAGGCGGATTTCCTGATACAGAACTGAATTTGTTGCTTATGAGATAATGGAGACTGAAATATGGATCCATATATCAGCATTCACATTGTTATTCATACTTTGTAATAGGAAATTGATCCATCAAAGGTTTCTCTGGTGTGCTGTTTTTTCAAAGTTTTGCTCTATTGGGACAAAACGTCAATATTTCATGGGTGCATTATATTCTACAAGAAGGCAGCTTAGTATAACATCTGTAGAAAGATTGGTTCATTTCTAAATCTGAACTAGTCTTATACAAAACCACTCTGGTTGACATTAAATATAGTGTCGAGCGCGAATATTCACAATTCGAATATTTATTATGAATTTCGTATGGTCGCATATTCGCTAATATGGCAAATATAACGCTATGTATAAATAAATTTTTTCCCCACAGAACACATCACAGTGATCTCATCTCTCCCTGTTTCCAGCTTGTGGTCTAAAGAAGGCTCCTACACTATTTACTGTGAGACACTGGAGATCGAATATGCGAATATTCAGGAATATCCTCATATTCACGAATATCACTAAATGTCACTAAATGTCACGAATGTCACTAAAATTAGATAGGTAGATAGTGACAATATTCACGAATATGACATGACAATATTCATGTCACGATGCCGGCTGGCAGGAGGTGGATCCTCTGTGCCAGAGAGGGATTGGCGTGGACCGTGCTAGTGGACCGGTTCTAAGTCACTACTGGTGTTCACAAGAGCCCGCCGCAAAGCGGGATGGACTTGCTGCGGCGGTAGTGACCAGGTCGTATCCACTAGCAACGGCTCAACCTCTCTGACTGCTGAAGATAGGCGCGGTACAAGGGAGTAGACAGAAGCAAGGTCGGACGTAGCAGAAGGTCGGGGCAGGCAGCAAGGATCGTAGTCAGGGGCAACGGCAGGAGGTCTGGAACACAGGCTAGGAACACACAAGGGAACGCTTTCACTGGCACAATGGCAACAAGATCCGGCGAGGGAGTGCAGGGGAAGTGAGGTATACATAGGGAGTGCACAGGTGAACACACTGATTAGAACCACTGCGCCAATCAGCGGCGCAGTGGCCCTTTAAATCGCAGAGGCCCGGCGCGCGCGCGCCCTAGGGAGCGGGGCCGCGCGCGCCGGGATAGGACCGACGGAGAGCGAGTCAGGTACGGGAGCCGGGGTGCGCATCGCGAGCGGGCGCCACCCGCATCGCAAATCGCATCCCGGCTGGAGGCGGTATCGCAGCGCACCCGGTCAGTGGATCTGACCGGGGCGCTGCGGGAGCGAGAGTGTAGCGAGCGCTCCGGGGAGGAGCGGGGACCCGGAGCGCTCGGCGTAACAGTACCCCCCCCTTGGGTCTCCCCCTCTTCTTGGAGCCTGAGAACCTGAGGACCAGACTTTTATCTAGGATATTGTCCTCAGGTTCCCAGGATCTCTCTTCAGGACCACAGCCCTCCCAGTCAACCAAAAAGAAGGTTTTTCCTCTGACCTTTTTGGAGGCCAGTATCTCCTTTACAGGAAAAATGTCTGAAGAACCGGAGACAGGAGTGGGAGAGATAAGTTTAGGAGAGAAACGGTTGATGATGAGTGGTTTAAGAAGAGAAACGTGAAAGGCATTAGGAATACGAAGAGAAGGAGGGAGAAGAAGTTTATAAGAGACAGGATTAATCTGGCACAAAATTTTGAAAGGACCAAGATAGCGTGGTCCCAATTTGTAGCTGGGAACACGGAAGCGGACATATTTAGCGGAGAGCCATACCTTGTCTCCGGGAGAAAAAATGGGGGGAGCTCTTCTTTTCTTATCAGCAAACTTCTTCATGCGTGATGAAGCCTGTAAGAGAGAATTTTGGGTCTCTTTCCATATGGTGGAAAGATCACGAGTTATTTTATCCACAGCGGGCAAACCAGAGGGCAAGGGAATAGGGAGGGGGGGAAGACTGTGACGGCCGTACACCACGAAAAATGGGGATTTGGAAGAAGATTCAGAAACTCTGAAGTTATACGAGAATTCGGCCCATGGTAGAAGATCTGCCCAGTCATCCTGGCGGGAGGAAACAAAATGCCGTAAATAATCACCCAGGACCTGGTTAATTCTTTCTACTTGCCCATTGGATTGAGGATGATAAGCAGAAGAAAAGTTTAATTTAATCTTGAGTTGTCTACAGAGAGCCCTCCAGATTTTTGACACGAATTGGACGCCTCTATCCGAGACGATCTGCGTGGGCAACCTGTGAAGACGAAAAATGTGTACAAAAAATTGTTTTGCCAACTGAGGCGCAGAAGGAAGACCAGGAAGAGGGATGAAATGTGCCATCTTGGAGAATCGATCAACGACCACCCAAACAACAGTGTTGCCACGGGATGAGGGTAAGTCTGTAATAAAGTCCATACCAATCAGAGACCAAGGTTGTTCGGGAACAGGCAGAGGATGAAGAAGACCAGCGGGCTTCTGGCGAGGAGTCTTATCCCGGGCACAGACAGTGCAGGCCCGCACAAAATCAACAACATCCGTCTCCAGAGTCGGCCACCAATAGAAACGAGAGATGAGTTGCACGGATTTCTTGATGCCCGCATGGCCTGCGAGATGGGAGGAGTGACCCCATTTGAGGATTCCGAGGAGTTGGCGTGGAGTGACGAAGGTCTTCCCTGGAGGAGTTTGCCTGATGGAGGCTGGAGAAGTGGAGATCAGGCAGTCAGGAGGAATGATGTGTTGCGGAGAGAGCTCTACTTCCGAGGCATCCGAGGAACGAGAGAGAGCATCGGCCCTGATGTTCTTATCGGCAGGCCGAAAGTGAATTTCAAAATTAAATCGGGCAAAGAACAGAGACCACCTGGCCTGGCGAGGATTCAGCCATTGGGCAGACTGGAGATAGGAGAGATTTTTGTGATCGGTGTAAATAATAACTGGAAATCTTGATCCCTCCAGCAGATGCCTCCATTCCTCAAGTGCTAATTTAATGGCTAGTAGCTCTCGATCCCCGATGGAGTAGTTCCTCTCCGCCGGAGAGAAGGTCCTAGAAAAAAAACCACAAGTAACAGCATGCCCGGAAGAATTTTTTTGTAGAAGGACCGCTCCCGCTCCTACTGAGGAGGCATCTACCTCCAATAGGAAGGGTTTAGATGGGTCAGGTCTGGAGAGCACGGGAGCAGAAGAAAAGGCAGACTTGAGCTGTTTAAAGGCGTCTTCCGCTTGAGGAGGCCATGACTTAGGATTGGCATTCTTTTTGGTTAAAGCCACGATAGGAGCCACAATGGTGGAAAAATGTGGAATAAATTGTCTGTAATAATTGGCGAACTCCAAAAAACGTTGGATAGCACGGAGTCCGGAGGGGCGTGGCCAATCTAAGACGGCAGAGAGTTTGTCTGGATCCATTTGTAGTCCCTGGCCAGAGACCAAGTATCCTAGGAAAGGAAGAGATTGACATTCAAACAGACATTTCTCCATCTTGGCATAAAGTTGATTGTCACGAAGTCTCTGAAGAACCATGCGGACATGCTGGCGGTGTTCTTCTAGGTTGGCAGAAAAAATCAGGATATCGTCCAGATACACAACAACACAGGAATATAAGAGATCACGAAAAATGTCATTAACAAAGTCTTGGAAGACGGCAGGGGCGTTGCACAGGCCAAAGGGCATGACCAGATACTCAAAGTGTCCATCTCTAGTGTTAAATGCCGTTTTCCATTCATCCCCCTCTCTGATGCGGATGAGATTATAAGCACCTCTTAAGTCCAGTTTGGTAAAGATGTGGGCACCTTGGAGGCGATCAAAGAGTTCAGAGATAAGAGGTAGAGGGTAGCGGTTCTTTACCGTGATTTTGTTAAGACCGCGGTAGTCAATGCAAGGGCGTAGGGAGCCATCTTTTTTGGACACAAAGAAAAATCCGGCTCCGGCAGGAGAGGAGGATTTGCGGATAAAGCCCTTTTTTAAATTTTCCTGGATGTACTCAGACATAGCAAGAGTCTCTGGGGCGGACAGAGGATAAATTCTGCCCCGGGGTGGAGTAGTGCCCAGGAGGAGGTCAATAGGACAGTCATAAGGCCTGTGAGGAGGAAGAGTCTCAGCTTGTTTTTTGCAAAACACATCAGCAAAGTCCATATAGGCCTTAGGGAGACCGGTTACAGGGGGAACCACAGGATCACGGCAGGGAGTACTGGTAACCGGTTTAAGGCAGTCCTTGAAACAAGAGGTACCCCAACTCTTGATCTCCCCTGTGGACCAATCCAGGGTTGGGGAATGGTGTTGAAGCCAGGGTAGTCCAAGGAGAATTTCGGAAGTGCAATTGGAGAGGACCAAAAACTCAATTCTTTCGTGATGAGGTCCGATGCACATTAGGAGGGGTTCCGTGCGGTAACGCACGGCACAGTCCAATCTTTCATTGTTAACGCAATTGATGTAAAGAGGTCTGGCGAGACTGGTCACTGGGATGTTGAACCTGTTGATGAGAGAGGCCAAAATAAAGTTTCCTGCAGATCCGGAATCCAAGAAGGCCTTAGTGGAGAAGGAGAAGGTAGAGGCAGATATCCGCACAGGCACAGTAAGACGTGGAGAAGCAGAGTTGACATCAAGGACTGTTTCACCTTTGTGCGGAGTCAGCGTACGTCTTTCCAGGCGGGGAGGACGGATAGGACAATCCTTCAGGAAGTGTTCGGTTACCGACACAGTACAGGCAGAGATTCTCCATGCGGCGTCGTGTCCTCTCTTGAGGTGTCAGACGAGACCGGTCAACTTGCATAGCCTCCACGGCGGGAGGCACAGGAACGGATTGCAGAGGACCAGAGGAGAGAGGAGCCGGGGAGAAAAAACGCCTCGTGCGAACAAAGTCCATATCCTGGCGGAGCTCCTGACGCCTTTCGGAAAAACGCATGTCAATGCGAGTGGCTAGATGAATGAGTTCATGTAGGTTAGCAGGAATTTCTCGTGCGGCCAGAACATCTTTAATGTTGCTGGATAGGCCTTTTTTAAAGGTCGCGCAGAGGGCCTCATTATTCCAGGAAAGTTCTGAAGCAAGAGTACGGAATTGCACGGCGTACTCGCCAACGGAAGAATTACCCTGGACCAGGTTCAGCAGGGCAGTCTCAGCAGAAGAGGCTCGGGCAGGTTCCTCAAAGACACTTCGAATTTCCGAGAAGAAGGAGTGTACAGAGGCAGTGACGGGGTCATTGTGGTCCCAGAGCGGTGTGGCCCATGACAGAGCTTTTCCAGACAGAAGGCTGACTACGAAAGCCACCTTAGACCTTTCAGTAGGAAACTGGTCCGACATCATCTCCAAGTGCAGGGAACATTGTCAAAGAAAGCCACGGCAAAACTTAGAGTCCCCATCAAATTTATCCGGCAAGGATAGTCGTAGGCCTGAGGTGGCCACTCGCTGCGGAGGAGGTGCAGGAGCTGGCGGAGGAGATGATTGCTGAAGCTGAGGTAGTAGCTGCTGTAGCATCATGGTCAGTTGAGACAGCTGGTGGCCTTGTTGCGCTATCTGTTGTGACTGCTGGGCGACCACCGTGGTGAGGTCGGCGACAACTGGCAGAGGAACTTCAGCGGGATCCATGGCCGGATCTACTGTCACGATGCCGGCTGGCAGGAGGTGGATCCTCTGTGCCAGAGAGGGATTGGCGTGGACCGTGCTAGTGGACCGGTTCTAAGTCACTACTGGTGTTCACCAGAGCCCGCCGCAAAGCGGGATGGACTTGCTGCGGCGGTAGTACCCAGGTCGTATCCACTAGCAACGGCTCAACCTCTCTGACTGCTGAAGATAGGCGCGGTACAAGGGAGTAGACAGAAGCAAGGTCGGACGTAGCAGAAGGTCGGGGCAGGCAGCAAGGATCGTAGTCAGGGGCAACGGCAGGAGGTCTGGAACACAGGCTAGGAACACACAAGGGAACGCTTTCACTGGCACAATGGCAACAAGATCCGGCAAGGGAGTGCAGGGGAAGTGAGGTATACATAGGGAGTGCACAGGTGAACACACTGATTAGAACCACTGCGCCAATCAGCGGCGCAGTGGCCCTTTAAATCGCAGAGGCCCGGCGCGCGCGCGCCCTAGGGAGCGGGGCCGCGCGCGCCGGGACAGGACCGACGGAGAGCGAGTCAGGTACGGGAGCCAGGGTGCGCATCGCGAGCGGGCGCCACCCGCATCGCGAATCGCATCCCGGCTGGAGGCGGTATCGCAGCGCACCCGGTCAGTGGATCTGACCGGGGCGCTGCGGGAGCGAGAGTGTAGCGAGCGCTCCGGGGAGGAGCGGGGACCCGGAGCGCTCGGCGTAACAGTACCCCCCCCTTGGGTCTCCCCCTCTTCTTGGAGCCTGAGAACCTGAGGACCAGACTTTTATCTAGGATATTGTCCTCAGGTTCCCAGGATCTCTCTTCAGGACCACAGCCCTCCCAGTCAACCAAAAAGAAGGTTTTTCCTCTGACCTTTTTGGAGGCCAGTATCTCCTTTACAGGAAAAATGTCTGAAGAACCGGAGACAGGAGTGGGAGAGATAAGTTTAGGAGAGAAACGGTTGATGATGAGTGGTTTAAGAAGAGAAACGTGAAAGGCATTAGGAATACGAAGAGAAGGAGGGAGAAGAAGTTTATAAGAGACAGGATTAATCTGGCACAAAATTTTGAAAGGACCAAGATAGCGTGGTCCCAATTTGTAGCTGGGAACACGGAAGCGGACATATTTAGCGGAGAGCCATACCTTGTCTCCGGGAGAAAAAATGGGGGGAGCTCTTCTTTTCTTATCAGCAAACTTCTTCATGCGTGATGAAGCCTGTAAGAGAGAATTTTGGGTCTCTTTCCATATGGTGGAAAGATCACGAGTTATTTCATCCACAGCGGGCAAACCAGAGGGCAAGGGAGTAGGGAGGGGGGGGAAAAGGGTGACGGCCGTACACCACGAAAAATGGGGATTTGGAAGAAGATTCAGAAACTCTGAAGTTATACGAGAATTCGGCCCATGGTAGAAGATCTGCCCAGTCATCCTGGCGGGAGGAAACAAAATGCCGTAAATAATCACCCAGGACCTGGTTAATTCTTTCTACTTGCCCATTGGATTGAGGATGATAAGCAGAAGAAAAGTTTAATTTAATCTTGAGTTGTCTACAGAGAGCCCTCCAGAATTTTGACACGAATTGGACGCCTCTATCCGAGACGATCTGCGTGGGCAACCCGTGAAGACGAAAAATGTGTACAAAAAATTGTTTTGCCAACTGAGGCGCAGAAGGAAGACCAGGAAGAGGGATGAAATGTGCCATCTTGGAGAATCGATCAACGACCACCCAAACAACAGTGTTGCCACGGGATGAGGGTAAGTCTGTAATAAAGTCCATACCAATCAGAGACCAAGGTTGTTCGGGAACAGGCAGAGGATGAAGAAGACCAGCGGGCTTCTGGCGAGGAGTCTTATCCCGGGCACAGACAGTGCAGGCCCGCACAAAATCAACAACATCCGTCTCCAGAGTCGGCCACCAATAGAAACGAGAGATGAGTTGCACGGATTTCTTGATGCCCGCATGGCCTGCGAGATGGGAGGAGTGACCCCATTTGAGGATTCCGAGGCGTTGGCGTGGAGTGACGAAGGTCTTCCCTGGAGGAGTTTGCCTGATGGAGGCTGGAGAAGTGGAGATCAGGCAGTCAGGAGGAATGATGTGTTGCGGAGAGAGCTCTACTTCCGAGGCATCCGAGGAACGAGAGAGAGCATCGGCCCTGATGTTCTTATCGGCAGGCCGAAAGTGAATTTCAAAATTAAATCGGGCAAAGAACAGAGACCACCTGGCCTGGCGAGGATTCAGCCGTTGGGCAGACTGGAGATAGGAGAGATTTTTGTGATCGGTGTAAATAATAACTGGAAATCTTGATCCCTCCAGCAGATGCCTCCATTCCTCAAGTGCTAATTTAATGGCTAGTAGCTCTCGATCCCCGATGGAGTAGTTCCTCTCCGCCGGAGAGAAGGTCCTAGAAAAAAAACCACAAGTAACAGCATGCCCGGAAGAATTTTTTTGTAGAAGGACCGCTCCCGCTCCTACTGAGGAGGCATCTACCTCCAATAGGAAGGGTTTAGATGGGTCAGGTCTGGAGAGCACGGGAGCAGAAGAAAAGGCAGACTTGAGCTGTTTAAAGGCGTCTTCCGCTTGAGGAGGCCATGACTTAGGATTGGCATTCTTTTTGGTTAAAGCCACGATAGGAGCCACAATGGTGGAAAAATGTGGAATAAATTGTCTGTAATAATTGGCGAACCCCAAAAAACGTTGGATAGCACGGAGTCCGGAGGGGCGTGGCCAATCTAAGACGGCAGAGAGTTTGTCTGGATCCATTTGTAGTCCCTGGCCAGAGACCAAGTATCCTAGGAAAGGAAGAGATTGACATTCAAACAGACATTTCTCCATCTTGGCATAAAGTTGATTGTCACGAAGTCTCTGAAGAACCATGCGGACATGCTGGCGGTGTTCTTCTAGGTTGGCAGAAAAAATCAGGATATCGTCCAGATACACAACAACACAGGAATATAAGAGATCACGAAAAATTTCATTAACAAAGTCTTGGAAGACGGCAGGGGCGTTGCACAGGCCAAAGGGCATGACCAGATACTCAAAGTGTCCATCTCTAGTGTTAAATGCCGTTTTCCATTCATCCCCCTCTCTGATGCGGATGAGATTATAAGCACCTCTTAAGTCCAGTTTGGTAAAGATGTGGGCACCTTGGAGGCGATCAAAGAGTTCAGAGATAAGAGGTAGAGGGTAGCGGTTCTTTACCGTGATTTTGTTAAGACCGCGGTAGTCAATGCAAGGGCGTAGGGAGCCATCTTTTTTGGACACAAAGAAAAATCCGGCTCCGGCAGGAGAGGAGGATTTGCGGATAAAGCCCTTTTTTAAATTTTCCTGGATGTACTCAGACATAGCAAGAGTCTCTGGGGCGGACAGAGGATAAATTCTGCCCCGGGGTGGAGTAGTGCCCAGGAGGAGGTCAATAGGACAGTCATAAGGCCTGTGAGGAGGAAGAGTCTCAGCTTGTTTTTTGCAAAACACATCAGCAAAGTCCATATAGGCCTTAGGGAGACCGGTTACAGGGGGAACCACAGGATCACGGCAGGGAGTACTGGTAACCGGTTTAAGGCAGTCCTTGAAACAAGAGGTACCCCAACTCTTGATCTCCCCTGTGGACCAATCCAGGGTTGGGGAATGGTGTTGAAGCCAGGGTAGTCCAAGGAGAATTTCGGAAGTGCAATTGGAGAGGACCAAAAACTCAATTCTTTCGTGATGAGGTCCGATGCACATTAGGAGGGGTTCCGTGCGGTAACGCACGGCACAGTCCAATCTTTCATTGTTAACGCAATTGATGTAAAGAGGTCTGGCGAGACTGGTCACTGGGATGTTGAACCTGTTGATGAGAGAGGCCAAAATAAAGTTTCCTGCAGATCCGGAATCCAAGAAGGCCTTAGTGGAGAAGGAGAAGGTAGAGGCAGATATCCGCACAGGCACAGTAAGACGTGGAGAAGCAGAGTTGACATCAAGGACTGTTTCACCTTTGTGCGGAGTCAGCGTACGTCTTTCCAGGCGGGGAGGACGGATAGGACAATCCTTCAGGAAGTGTTCGGTACCGGCACAGTACAGGCAGAGATTCTCCATGCGGCGTCGTGTCCTCTCTTGAGGTGTCAGACGAGACCGGTCAACTTGCATAGCCTCCACGGCGGGAGGCACAGGAACGGATTGCAGAGGACCAGAGGAGAGAGGAGCCGGGGAGAAAAAACGCCTCGTGCGAACAAAGTCCATATCCTGGCGGAGCTCCTGACGCCTTTCGGAAAAACGCATGTCAATGCGAGTGGCTAGATGAATGAGTTCATGTAGGTTAGCAGGAATTTCTCGTGCGGCCAGAACATCTTTAATGTTGCTGGATAGGCCTTTTTTAAAGGTCGCGCAGAGGGCCTCATTATTCCAGGAAAGTTCTGAAGCAAGAGTACGGAATTGCACGGCGTACTCGCCAACGGAAGAATTACCCTGGACCAGGTTCAGCAGGGCAGTCTCAGCAGAAGAGGCTCGGGCAGGTTCCTCAAAGACACTTCGAATTTCCGAGAAGAAGGAGTGTACAGAGGCAGTGACGGGGTCATTGCGGTCCCAGAGCGGTGTGGCCCATGACAGAGCTTTTCCAGACAGAAGGCTGACTACGAAAGCCACCTTAGACCTTTCAGTAGGAAACTGGTCCGACATCATCTCCAAGTGCAGGGAACATTGTCAAAGAAAGCCACGGCAAAACTTAGAGTCCCCATCAAATTTATCCGGCAAGGATAGTCGTAGGCCTGAGGTGGCCACTCGCTGCGGAGGAGGTGCAGGAGCTGGCGGAGGAGATGATTGCTGAAGCTGAGGTAGTAGCTGCTGTAGCATCACGGTCAGTTGAGACAGCTGGTGGCCTTGTTGCGCTATCTGTTGTGACTGCTGGGCGACCACCGTGGTGAGGTCGGCGACAACTGGCAGAGGAACTTCAGCGGGATCCATGGCCGGATCTACTGTCACGATGCCGGCTGGCAGGAGGTGGATCCTCTGTGCCAGAGAGGGATTGGCGTGGACCGTGCTAGTGGACCGGTTCTAAGTCACTACTGGTGTTCACCAGAGCCCGCCGCAAAGCGGGATGGACTTGCTGCGGCGGTAGTGACCAGGTCGTATCCACTAGCAACGGCTCAACCTCTCTGACTGCTGAAGATAGGCGCGGTACAAGGGAGTAGACAGAAGCAAGGTCGGACGTAGCAGAAGGTCGGGGCAGGCAGCAAGGATCGTAGTCAGGGGCAACGGCAGGAGGTCTGGAACACAGGCTAGGAACACACAAGGGAACGCTTTCACTGGCACAATGGCAACAAGATCCGGCGAGGGAGTGCAGGGGAAGTGAGGTATACATAGGGAGTGCACAGGTGAACACACTGATTAGAACCACTGCGCCAATCAGCGGCGCAGTGGCCCTTTAAATCGCAGAGGCCCGGCGCGCGCGCGCCCTAGGGAGCGGGGCCGCGCGCGCCGGGACAGGACCGACGGAGAGCGAGTCAGGTACGGGAGCCGGGGTGCGCATCGCGAGCGGGCGCCACCCGCATCGCGAATCGCATCCCGGCTGGAGGCGGTATCGCAGCGCACCCGGTCAGTGGATCTGACCGGGGCGCTGCGGGAGCGAGAGTGTAGCGAGCGCTCCGGGGAGGAGCGGGGACCCGGAGCGCTCGGCGTAACAATTCAAAATGAAAAATGTCATAGACCCATTATCACTTCTGTATAGACCAAGAATATTAGGAGATGGATAGATGGATATGTGGTGAGGAACTGTGTGGGAAAGCCTTGTGGGGTGTAGGTTAGTTGGGGTGTTGCTGTTCTAGATACTGAAAGGGCGCTGTTAACCATTGTCACTCGTGACGCCAGGGTGAGGGTTAAGTTCTGTATTGTTGCTGGGCCTATCGCCACCCTTCCCAAAAGCGATTGGTACGTGCGTAATAATTAGATTGTCCACAACCACTGTTGAGCTTAATACTTGCAGGAACTTTTACTGAAGAATTTCTGAAGCAGGCAATATCAATAACAGTCCAGATAACAAAGTCCATTTATAACTGGGCAGCGATTGACAGTTGGTTGGGATCAGATGAGCTCAATGTAGCTTCTCATAGATTCTGTAGCATAGATCCGCTGGATTTAGTGGTGCGTTTAGGTCCAGTGATCTTGCAGAGATAACAGGGAATTGTAAAATCTAATAGTCTCTAGCATGGGCTGCGGCCGCAACGCTTTGGGTCTAGTTCTTGTCTTTGGAAGTTGCGGAGGTCCTATCTCACCAGAGTCAGCAACCCGAGAGAGAATAATGGCGGCCGCTCCCTTATATGGGCAGGGGCTGGCCGATTTGGATTGTTCCATAACAACTGTCACTCACCGTTACATTGCATTGTGGGTTAACACGTGACATGAGAACCAACAAAGGTCCTTCAGCAAACCAAAGAGTTCTGAACTAAGTCACATGACCCGCAGGTCCTGCGACGCGAACAAGGTAGAAATCTTTAATAGCCAAATTGACATGTTTATTTACATGCATATTAACTAAGGGCTAGATAAGGGAGAGGACCCCCACTGTTCCTAGGGACTCTGTCTTTGGGGATCTCACCACAAGGTAACGTATGAAATGCGGTACCGGGACACCACAAACCCCCTTACTTAAAACAAGTCGACCCCAACGCCTGTCCCCTAAGGCAGAGGGACTAGGACAGGATTATTAATACATTCTATACATCCTGACAAAATCTAAATAAACATTGAATACCTTCACATTTTCTGGATACTCTTACTAGTATCTTGACCAGACAATACAAATCTATCTAGACATTATGAAGCTTACTATACATCTTGAAGCTTACTAGACATTGTTGAAGCTATTTAACCTTTAGTTTCTAGCTCCTTAGACATTTTTATAGCTCTCTATAACATTTATGAGGCTAACTAGATATTTATGCATTTCTTTAGATATTTATGAAGCTCACTAGACATTTATATACAGCTTTCTATACATTTAGTCTCAAGCTGTCTAAACATTTTTGAAATCTCACCACATTTTTCTTTTTTGCCACGATGAGTCACCTGTTAGTACACAGAAGGATGTATTGGCTTGCCTGAGGCTCTCTACCAATAAGGTTAGCTACTAGGGTCTATCGGCTACACGCTACTTACCCCTAGAACACAACAGTATAACCTTCCTAGGTTACCTTTAGAAATACGTGTCTAATCTTTAGCTCACAAGAGCACCTATTGGCCAGGTAGAGCATCTCACACACGAAATAAAGAGAAGAGAAATATGAGTGTACCTAACAGTGGCAGGAATTGGATATCAATAGGCTGCAATTCCTAAGTGTTTCTTGAATGCAAGATATATTTTTGTTTTGTGTACTGAGAAGACTGAGGTTGTACATTTAAGTGAGCAATTTGGTGTACTGAAAAGACAAAGGTAGTACATTGAAGTGAGCTATTGAAGGTACTATGTGTGCAGGTACTGAATGTGAATCTTGGTACCTTAAGGGCAGTTTACCCTGTGTAGTCCTTTAAGACCGGTGCTAGCGATTGGCGACTGTAACAATGCTACTCTCAGAGGAGCCGGGAGAGTCACCCATTTAGCAACTGCTAAAACACCTTGTAAATGTTCCTAGTGTATGTACTTGTGTACAAGGACTACTGACAATTGTTTCTTTTGTATACACGTGCACCTAGCGGACATTTTCCATGTGCAACATTTACTTACTTTTTATGTACACAGACGCACAGCTATTTTTTCTGTGTACAGGAACCATATACATTTTTATTACACAGACTTACACATTTATTAACACTCCAACAAGGTTCAGGGGCAAATATACCTTATAAGTGCAAATTTTAGCAAGAAAGTCCTATGAATATAGGGTTATGTACATAGAACGGACACGTAAGGATCTGCAGTCCACGTACACTAGGAGTCTATGGGAAACATGGCCTTACCACAATCAACCGGGCACAAAACTTACAAATCTCCTACTGGCTAGGAGTCTCTTGACCTGATGGTCAGGCACAAAGCTTAATGGTTACGTTGCTGAACTTGGAACTGGAACAGTCTTAGCACAGTCCTGCTCGGCACAGTTTCTTGAACTTGGTTGCTGAAAAACAAAAGTGGTTAGCAAAGAAAAACAACAGACATTACAGTCCTTCCGAAAATATTCCTTCAAGCTCTTCTTGTGCCTCTTGTAGTTCCCCTATACCTTCCAACATCTAAAGCAGGCGAGGAATTAATGTAACTCTCCCACTTCCCATTGGTGAGAGTAGAATGGGCAACAGTAGGATTCAAAGTGACCAGAGCTTTACTGGTCGGGATCTAGGTTGGTGCATAAGGTCTTAGCCTCATCTCCATATCAGGAGTGGACCAAAGCACTTTCGTCGGTATCCTGGAAGCAGGCAAACTCTCCACATCGGAAGAGGGCCTTGGTACATATGTTGGTACCTGTGCAGGAGCCAAACTATCATTGCTCCGAGAGGGCCTAGGTACGTACGTTGGTACCTCTGGAACAGACAAACTCTCATTTCTCCGAGAGGGTCTAGGTACGGTCTTTGGTGCCCGCAATTTGGGTTTACTTTCTTGGTCTTGAGCAGGTCTTGATACTTTGCTGTACACAGAAGATGATTGATGTTGTGGAGGCTCCTCCTCCTTGAGTATGGTGGTGGAGGCATCAGGAGCAGACCATTTCGGCCTCAGTTTGAAGGGATCTGATTCCCAATCTGTAGACGGAAAGTATTTGAAGGGAAGCTGTGTTGGGGCTGTTGGTCTTGTGACCGCTGCCGCCCATTCTCCATGCAGTGTAATCCAGTGTAATCCACTATCTCGCCCACCTCCAGAGAGTAGAACTTTTTGTGAAGATATGGCCTCTGTACTGCTCGCCGGTTTATGAGGATGGTTTGCCCTGTGTGGCAATCTAAGAGTGTCCCATAACCTCTGACCTTGTCGAACTTGGCCACAGTTGCTCTTCGTCGTTCTAGAGGCTCCTCCCCTTCTTGGGGGTGATTCCATTTGCATATGTAGAGTGCCTCCATCTCTTTAGTATTCTCCTGATAACAAATTCTTTCCTCAGGAAGCAAATACACATGCTTTGGGGCGTACAGTTCTCTGTGTCAAGCCTTTAATTTGTCCATCAACTCAGCCAGCTCGGCTTCTTGACGGGCCCTTTCCCTTTGTGCAGCTGGAATTGGTGTTGGTGGCTTCCCAGGTATAGGTTGTAGAACCGCATGCATATACTCGATGAGTCCCGGCTCGTCCCCAAAAATCCACTGGGGCAAATCTGGTGAGTGCGGTCGTGCACTTGGCAATCTGGATAGGGGTATTTCAGCTTCAGAGCTGGAGGAGGAAGAAAAGGCCACCTCTGGCGGGGTACTCACTGTAGACTACTCCTATTGGATTTTGGGCCACGAGCCCCAAGTTCTGTGGTGAGGGGACAATCTCACCGGTGATGCACCTCCAGATGATCCTGCGCTCTCCGCTGGAGGTGTGTCTGGCCAGTCATTGTCTTCATCGTCTTCAACGGGCAGTGGGGAAGATTGCAGGCCCCCTATTCGTCCAGTGACAACCGCTGCAGACGGTCGGCAATGTCTTGGAATAGTTGGGCTGCGACTGCCACAACTTTCTGCTGTTCCGGCGCCATTTTGCTGTTCTCGCCACGTGGAACGCTGCTCTCTGCCATGTCTGTACTCTCTGGCTCCCTGTGCAGACTGAAGAGGTCGCTGTGCATGGTGTCTTTTATATTGGGCTTCCCCAAAATGGCGGTCGACAGGAAGGACGTCATTGGTGCAGCCCCGATTTCCGGCCCTCCCAGAAACAATTCCTCTGTTTCCAAGTTCCCTTTCGGTTGCAACACAGCACCTTGGCAGCCACGCCCAGGGGCGGGTCGTAGCGCAGCGCGGGACTTCTTCGCACGTTCTCTCTGGCAGCAGGTTAACTCCTCCCGTGCTGACCGGACCAGAGGATCATAGCATCAATTTGTTTCGCAGTTTACACATTGTAGCAAATAAATCTTCGCCTCCCCGCTTACTTTTCGCGTGGCTCCCTTGTAATTTGCACCACACGCACCGCTCCTGTACACTGTAATGCGGTCTACGACACATGAATAAAGTCTGTTACTTTTTGGGGGGGGTACAATTTCACTAGTGGCAACAGCAGCAGGCACACACCCGAATCTTGTTCGTGCAACGCCAAAAAGGCTTTCTGGTGAGGAACTGTGTGGGAAAGCCTTGTGGGGTGTAGGTTAGTTGGGGTGTTGCTGTTCTAGATACTGAAAGGCCGCTGTTAACCCTTGTCACTCGTGATGCCAGGTTGTGGGTTAAGTTCTGTATTGTTGCTGGGCCTATCGCCACCCTTCCCAAAAGCGATAGGTGCGTGCATAATAATTAGATTGTCCACAACCACTGTTGAGCTTAATACTTGCAGGAACTTTTACTGAAGAATTTCTGAAGCAGGCAAAATCAATAACAGTCCAGATAACAAAGTCCATTTATAACTGGGCAGCGATTGACAGTTGGTTGGGATCAGATGAGCTCAATGTAGCTTCTCATAGATCCGCTGGATTTAGGGGTGCGTTTAGGTCCAGTGATCTTGCAGAGATAACAGTGAATTGTAAAATCTAATAGTCTCTAGCATAGGCTGCGGCTGCAAGGCTTTGGGCCTAGTTCTTGTCTTTGGAAGTTGCGGAGGTCCTACCTCATCCAGAGTCAGCAACCCAAGAGAGAGAATAATGGCGGCTACTCCCTTATATGGGCTGGGGCTGGCCGATTTGGATTGGTCCATAACAACTGTCACTCACCGTTACATGGCATTGTGGGTGAACACGTGACATGAGAACCACCAAAGGTCCTTCAGCAAACCATAAAGTTCTGAACTAAGTCATATGACCCGCAGGTCCTGCGACGCAAACAAGGTAGGAATCTTTAATAGCCATATTTACATGTTTATTTACATACATATTAACTAACTAAGGGGTGATGAGGGGCTAGCTAAGATAGAGGACCCCCACTGTTCCTAGGGACTCTGTCTTTGGGGATCTCACCACAAGGTAACGTATGAAATGCGGTACCGGGACACCACAGATAGATAGATAGATAGATACATAATATAGATAGATAGGTAGATAGTAATCTGTAGATAGATAGCATGCGCATTTACGCAAAGCAAAAAAAACCACGAATATATCGAATTTTTGTCCATATATTCAAAAAAATATTGCGAATTCGAATAGGGCATATGCCGCTCATCACTAATTAAATACTGTTAAAGGGGTTGTCTATTGCAGAATAGTTACAAAATAAATAAATAAAACAAAAAAAGCAGTACTCACCAATCTACTGCTTTTGCCATTTTGACAGTGTCCAGGTTTCACCTTCATCTTGACTTCCTGGTCTCCACCTTGAAACATGAAAATTCCCAAAAAGCCATTGACTGGCCTTAGCCAGTGATCCCATGTGTTGATTCAGGGACCAGGAAGAGGATATCAGCAGGGACCATGCACGGCTGAAATGGCAGTAGCGGGGTTACGGAGATGAGTAAGACGATCCCAAATGCAGAGTGTGTCGCAAGGGGGGATTCGTAAGGACACCACCACTCAATGCATCACTTTTAATCCTTTTCCCTAATTTTAATGCCTCAGAATTCGACTCCAATGTATTAGTCCAGAGTACATTGTCTCCAATTTTAAACCCAAACACCCCCCCCCTCCCCCCCCAAAAAAACATAGCCTCTTTTCCATTACCCTGATATCTTTTTTTCCCCCCATGTATGTAACTGTTAGGTCTGTAAGAAACATCTGCCTCAAATGCGAAGTGTTCTCGTTCATGAGCTCTGTCATATTTCCAGATGACAATTAGGAGTCACATGTTAGTTTTTCACAGACAGATGAAGCAGAGGATTGGTTGAAAATTGCCATTTTCAAAAGCTACCCTTCATCCATGCTTGGAAAATAAATTTAGGAAACACTCGTGCATTCAAAATGTCCTCCTTACCCCTATACCCATTCCTCAGGGTGGTACTGTCAGTAATGGTGTCACATGTGGGTGCTTCTTTTTTGTATTTTCCTCTGAATGTATATAACTGTCAGCTACTGATATGCCATAGGCCACAAATGCAAACAGAAATCTATGACGTCTGATCCTTGTTGTGCACCCACCCAGCAAGTTACCCCATATGTTGAACTATTTCCATAGTCAGGAGAAAAATCCCTCCAAAATTTGTAACCCCAGCATTTTAGTGTAAAAAAATCTAATTTTCCAATTTACGGCCCACTGTTTAAAAAAAAACCAGTGAGGTGTAAGTACCCCTTCTTACTTTCCTTTAGGGGTACAGTTTCAAAATTGTGGTCACTTGCCGTGTTTTTTTTTTTTTAGATTTTATGTCAGATCCTCGGCCTTTGCAGTGTAAATCACCCCTTTAGGCCTCAAATCTCATCGGGGCTGAATCTCTCCAAAGCCCTGTTTTGCACCTGCATAGTGCTTTACCAACATACACTGCTAAAAAAAAAAAAAAAAAAAAAAAAAATAAAGGGAACACTAAGATAACACATCCTAGATCTGAACAAATGAACTAATCATATAAAATACTTTTGTTAACAATTATTTCATTCAATGATCTCCTGTTGAATATGCTGACAACAAAATCACACAAAAATTATCAATGGAAATCAAATTTATCAACCCCTGAAGGTCTGGATATGGAGTCACACTCAAAAACAAATCAAAATGAGGCTCAGTAGTGTGTGTGGCCTCCACGTGCCCATATGACCCCCCTACAACGCCTGGGCATGCTCCTGATGAAGTAGCATCCGCCAACTCCTGGACAGTCTGTGGTGCAACATGGCATTGGTGGATGGAGCGAGACATGATGTCCCAGATGTGCTCAATCGGATTCAGGTCTGGGGAACGGGTGGGCCAGTTGATTGCATCAATGTCTTCCTCTTGCAGGAACTGTTGACACACTCTAGTCACATGAAATCTAGCGTTGTCTTGCATTAGGAGGAACCCAGGGACAACCGCACCAGCATATGGTCTCACAAGGGGTTTGAGGATCTCATCTCGGTACCTAATGGCAGTCAAGCTACCTCTGGCACGCACATGGAGGGCTGTGCGGCCCCCCCAAAGAAATGCCACCCCACACCATTACTCACCCACCACCAAACCGGTCATGCTGGAAGATGTTGCAGGAAGCAGAACATTCTCCATGGCGTCTCCAGGCTCTATCACGTCTGTCACATTTGCTCAGTGTGAACCTGCTTTCATCTGTGAAGAGCACAGGGCACCAGTGGCGAATTTGCCAATCTTGGTGTTCTCTGGCAAATTCCAAACATCCTGCACGGTGTTGAGCTGCAACATGTCAGGCCCTCATACCACCCTCATGAAATCTGTTTCTGACCATTTGAGTGGACCCATGCACATTTGTCGCCTGCTGGAGGTCATTTTGCAGGGCTCTGGCAGCGCTCCTCCTGCTCCTCCTTGCACAAAGATGGAGGTAGCGGTCCTGCTGCTGGGTTGTTACCCTCCTATGGCCTCCTCCACGTCTCCTGATGTACTGGCCTGTCTCCTGGCTCCTGGTAGCGCCTCCATGCTCTGGACACTACACTGACAGACACAGTAAACCTTCTTGCCACAGCTCGCATTGATGTGCCATCCTGGATGATCTGCACTACCTAAGCCACTTGTGTGGGTTGTAGACTTGTTCTCATGCTATCACTAGAGTTAAAGCACCGCCAGCATTCAGAAGTGACCAAAACATCATCCAGGAAGTAAAGGAACTGAGAAGTGATCTGTGGTTACCACCTGCAGAATCACTCCTTCATTAGGGGGTGTCTTTCTAATTGCCTATCATTTCCACCTGTTGTCTGTCCCATTTGCACAACAGCATGTGAAATTGATTGTCAATCAGTGTTGCTTCCTGAGTGGACAGTGTGATTTCACAGAAGTGTGATTGACTTGGAGTTACACTGTGTTGTTTAAGTGTTCCCTTTATTTTTTGAGCAGTGTATTTCCTTATTCTGGAGAAATTAGGCTACAAATTTTGTGGAGCTTTTTTTCTCATACTACTTGTGAAACTAAAAAAAAATTGGTTAATACCATCAATTCAGTGTTAAAAATAAAATGTTTCACTTTTACGGCCCACTGTTCAAAAAACATGTGAGGTGTAAATACTTACTACAACCCTTGTTACGTTCCTTGAGGGGTGTAGTTTCAAGGTAATAGTAATATGGTGTCACATGTGGGGGGTTTCTGCTGTTCTTTCACAAAGGGGGCTTTGTAAATGCACATGGCCACCAATTTCAATTCCAACAAACTTTTCACTCCAAAAGCCCAATGGTGCTCCTTCTATTGCTTGCTGGGATCTCACATGGCTTTTCCACCTTGTTGGACCTCTTTCCTGTGTCTTTGTGTGTACTCTACAGCCCCTAACATCTGGTTTACCAGACTTTTTAATCAGTTAGACACACCCTCCTAAATTGGAATTCCCCAATGAATGTAGGTTGGGCGTGTACATATGGTAATGGCTATGACATCACTATAATACCCAGAATGCAGGGGCATAGTATGTGACAGTAATATGCCAGGGGCCCAGTGTGTGGCAGTATTATATTCAGGGGGTACAGTGTGTGTGGAAGAATTATCTTCAGGGGTACAGTGTGTGTGGCAATAATATACCAGGGGTACAGAGTGTGCCAGTAATTTACTAGGGGCACAGTGTGCAACAGTATTATATTCAGGGGTACAGTGTATGGCAGAATTATTTTCAGGGGTACATTGTGTGGCAGTAATACACCAGTGGTACAGTGTGCGGCAGTATTCAGATCATACATCCTCCACACTTCAGTTGCTCGTTTGCTCTTTCCTTCATGGCACTGAGGTCGCTAGATGTGAACCAGGCCTTAGCGTTCATCCAACGCCATTGAGTAAGGTCTTCTTTTTTGTGGGATTAGCTATACTTTTTATTGCTATCATTTGTGCAATACGTGCTACCTTTTGATCTTTTTTTTATTCCGCTATTTGCACCAAAATTTGTGAATTTTGCGCTTTTCTTTTTTTTACGGTGTTCCCTGTGCATTTACATTATAGTTTTATAGTACACGCTATTACGATTACGGATGTGGAAATACCTAGCATGTATATGATCTTTTTTGATGATAATACAGGGCATTTATTGGGGAAAGGGACTTTTTTTAATTCATACTTTTATTGAAGAACTTTTTATTTTATTTTTTACACTTTTTACAGGTTATACTATGCTGCAATGCATTTGTACTGCAGCCCAGTATGACCCGACCAGCTGCATATAGTACAGCCTGTGCGATCCGGCCTCTGGCTGGATCTCACAGGCTTCCGTAGCAGGAAGACAGAAGGTCATGATTTGACCTCCTGCTGCCATAGCAACCAACAGCGACCCGTGATCATAGCGCACCACCGCCATTGGTGAACAGGGGGAGCGCACTCCCCCTTTCAACACCATAGATGCCGCGATCAGGATTGATCACGGCATATATGGGGTTAATGCTGCCGGGACCGGCGATATCGCAGCCCCGGCAGCTGTGGCTGGACTCCTGCTGTGATTGACAGCCAGGTCCTGTCACCGATCTCCTTCACTGCCCGCGGCAGTGCAGGAGATTGCTAGGATGTATGCATACGTCCCAGCGCGCGAACGTGTTGGGTGCTGGGGCATATGCATACGTCCCATAGTGGGAAGGGATTAAGTATAAGTCAGGGCTTTGGTTGGGCCACTCATGGACACTCACAGAGTTGTCTTTAAGCCCCTCCTGTGTTGTCTTGGTTGTATCATTATATTTTAGTAAGGTGAACCTTTGGCCAAATCTGAGGCCCAGAGCATACTGGATTCGGTTTTTATAAAGAATATTGTGCATTTTTTTTCATTCAGTTTTTCTTCAATCCTGACCAGTTTCTATGTCCTATCCACTAAAAAATACCCCAACCTGCCTCTTCCATGCTTAATGTAGAGATGGTATTGGGCAGGTTATGGGCAGAGCCCGGATTCCTCCAGACATGATCTTAAGAATTGAGACCAAAACTTCAATCTCAGTTTCATCAGTTGATAGAATCTTGTTTCTCACAGTATGAAAGTCCTTTACGTTGTTTTGCAAACTCCAGGTGGCTTTCATGTGTCTTATACTGAGGAAAGGCTTCTTTATGGCCACTCTGCCATAAAGCTCAGGTTGGTGAAGAGCTGCAGTGATGTTGACCTTCTGGATGCTTCTCCAATCTTCACACATGATCTTTGGAGCTCAGCCAGGGTGACCATTGGGTTCTTGGTCATATCTCCTACTAAGCCCCTTCTCCCATGATAACTTAGATTGGTGGGGTGACAGCTCTAGGAAGAGTCCTGGTCATTCTGAATGTCCACTTGGGGATTATGGAGGTCACTGTGCTCTTGAGAACTTTCAGTGCAGCAGAATTGTTTTGTCCCCTTCTCCAGATCTGTGCCTGCACACAATTCTTTCTCTGAATTTTACAGGTAGTTCTTTTCACCACATGGTTTGGTCTTTGCTCTAATATAAATGACAGTTTTGATACACCTTATATAGACAGGGCTGTGTCTTTCCAGGTGCAGGAGCAGGTGACAGCAATGGTGCTGCATCTGCAGGCAGTCGGGTGGTGTACCTATTTTTTTTACGGTATCTTGTATCTTACAAGATGCAGAAAACCAGGAATGGTGTCGTCTCTGCAAAAAGAAATTAAAGCATAGCCAGGGTCTGAGTTCAGGAATTACTGCTCTATGTAAGCCCATGGAGCAGAATCACAAGGCCTGGCTAGAAGTATCACTAGTCTGCCTGCTATGCTCTGGCTGCTACTACTACCACCACCAGTCAACCGCCCTTACTGTTTCTACTACCAGCCAGGTCTACATATACAACACCCATGATCCCATAAAAATAGATTTTTTCAGCTTTTTATGCAAATGATATTTGTTTTTCATCGTTTTGGGACACCAACCCTGTTGCAACTCCTAAATAGGGGGATTTTTTGGAACACTTGAGAAAAGCCATTGCATCTTCTTCACCTGTCGAATATTTAATATTTACAAAAGCTATTTCATTACTAACTACAAGTAATTTCCCATTTTGAGACACCATCACCAATCCAGTTACAACTTCCAAAAAGGGAAAAAAAAAAAAAATTCAAAATTTTTCAACTTTTCAATACTTAAAAAAGCTATTTCATCACTATCTAAAAGTTATTCAGTATTCTGACAAACCATCATTAATCCTGTTGCAACTCCCAAAAATGTTGTAATTTTTTTTCTTCAACTTTTCAACACTTACAAAAGCTATTTATTCTTCTCAGTCTATAAATTTTTCACTATTTTAGATTATAACAAATCCTGTTGCAACTCCCAAAAATGTAGTATTTTTAAAAATGTTTTCAAGTTTTTAATATTTACAAAAGCTATTTCTTCTTTTTCACTATTTTGAGTCACCAATCCTGTTGAAAATCCCAAATAGGAATTATTCTTTACATTTTTTTTTACTTTTCAATACAATTTCAAAAGCTATTTCTTCACTAGCTACAAGTTCTTCTCTATTTTGAGACATCATCACCAATCCTGTTGCAACAGCAAAAGGGAGATTTATAAAAAAAAAAAAAAAAAAAAAACTGAAAACAACTTTTCTATATTTATAAAAGCTATTTATTCTTCACTATCTATATGAGCTTGAATATTTTGAGACACTGTCACCAATCCTGTTGCACACCTTCGATACTTCTGTGTGCATTTTAAAGTGCAACTGTCACCAGTGTTTTACCCCCTAGACTACCCACATGAGCTTACTGTTGTGAACACATGCAATGCCGTCATACCTTTGGCTGCAGTTCTGGCTGCTTTATCCGTGTTAAAATCATGTTTGGATGCTGGTCAGCAACAGTCGCCATGCCCATCCTCCCTAAGTCACCGCTTGGACCACTGCCAGAGAGACAGAGGTCCTCAGCACATGTGTCTCTGATGTCTTGGATGTGCACATCAACTCAGCATAGCTTACCAGAGTGAGCGCTGGCTCCTGCTGTCTGAAACCTCCAAGCGTCTGTGCTGTACTAGAGGCAGGGAGTGGGCGATCGCTCTGGTAAGTCAAGCTGGGCCATGCGTGTGTCCAGGGCGTCACGGGCGCTTGTGCTGAGGACCTCTGTCTCTCTGGCAGTACACCAAACGGTGACATAGGGAGAATAGGCGTGGTGACCTGGGGGGGAGGCATTGTGAAGCCCAGCCACGCCTATCTGACTGTTGCTATTCATCATTTAAACATAATTTTTGCATGGATAAAGCAACCAGAAGCGCAGCCAAAGATATGGCTGCATTACATGTGTTCACAACAGTACGCTCATGTGGGTAGTCTGGGGGTAAAACACTAGTGACAGTCGCGCTTTAACACCACCAGGCCAACAAAAAGGGATACTTTATACACCTTTATTTTAGTTTTTCAAAACATACAAAATCCACTAGGGCTGTGTGTTTATTTAACATGGATACTACTTGAATACGTGTCACGATTCGGCTAGCTGGATATGGATCCTCTGTGTCAGCGAGGGATTGGCGTGGACCGCGTCGGTGGACTGGTTCAAAGATGCTACTGGTATTCACCAGAGCCTGCCGCAAAGCGGGATGGTCTTGCTGCGGCGGTAGCAACCAGGTCGTATCCACCAGCAATGGCTCAACCTCGCTGACTGCTGAGAAGGCGTGGGACAGAAGGACTAGGCAGAGGCAAGGTTAGACGTAGCAGAAGGTCGGGGCAGGCGGCAAGGTTCGTAGTCAATATGGATAGCAGAAGATCTGGAAACACAGGCTTTGGACAACATTAAACGCTTTCACTGGAACAAGGCAACAAGATCCGGCAAGGGAGTGCAGGGGAAGTGAGGTATTATAGCCAGGGAGCAAGTGGAAGCTAATTAGGCTGATTGGGCCAGGCACCAATCATTGGTGCACTGGCCCTTTAAATCTTAGAGAGCTGGCGCGCGCGCCCGCCCTAGAGAGCGGAGCCGCGCGCGCCAGCACATGACAGCCGGGGACCGGGACGGGTAAGTGACTTGGGATGCGATTCGCGAGCGGGCGTGTCCCGCTATGCGAATCGCATCCCCGCCGGCAATGTCAGTGCAGCGCTCCCGGTCAGCAGGTCTGACCGGGGCGCTGCAGAGAGAGAGATGCTGTGAGCGCTCCGGGGAGGAGCAGGGACCCGGAGCGCTCGGCGTAACAATACGTTCCTTGGTGACCCAAGAAGTGTTTTACTAGGCCATGATATACATGTTTTGAGGCTTATTTCATTGCCAGTTAATGGCGAACCTGTTTGTCACAAAACAAACTTTTTTGAAAGGTTCACTCAACTCTTGCCTCAACATAGCAAAATGTGAAAAAAGCATTAGGGTCTTAGAAATTTCCAAATCTATTGTATATTACATTTTATCAATGCGAGTAAGGCTTATCATGTCAATCATTTTTACAACTTCCATAAACCTCCAATTAGAATATGGCTTTTCTTGGACAATCTTACAACTACAATTACCCCCAGGAATTCAACTGTGCAGAACATATTAACAAGGAGAAATATCCAGAATGTATGCATAAAATGTATAGGTGGACTATGAAGGATCTCGATCTCAAGGGGTTAAATTATGTGTCTATTGACCTGTTTGAATGCTTGCATGACTTCACCGAGAAACAGCATTTGAATAAAACATTTTGGGGACACAGGAGCATAGGTATGGTATTAAGGCTGCACAGTTTTCAGCCTAAAGAGCAAAAATAAGAATTTATGGATTTAAAATGGCAAATGGAAATATATTTTATTCCATTGTACTCTTCCTATGTAATTGTATGTTATACATAATTAAATAACATTAGCAGCAAGACTACTGTTTACAGGAAAGTCTTTAAAGTGAATATCCAACATTAAACCCAATTCTGTTTGTTTGTTTATTTGTTTGTATTGTTTTCTAAATTGGTGCATCATTCTGTGTTGATTCATTATTTATTTCCTTTAAAAATACCACAATTTCTTAATTAACTCAGATTATATACTCTAACTACTCCTAACACTCCTCCTGCTCTTAAAAAAAATGTCTGAGCTTGTAATGTATGTATTATACCTATATTTATTTTATTTTAGTAGTACATCTAGTAATTATATGCATACTTAGAGGGCTGTATCCAGTCGTGTAAATTCTCTATGTTTTATAATGTTCCCCTTGCTCACATTGTATCAGCTCCCGGCAGGAGAAAGTGGACGTTCCTCAGCAAGCGCAATATCACTGAAGCCTGCAAAAGCTGTCCCTCGCCATGCCCTGCATGCACTTCCTGAGTTTGGTCTCCTGCCAGGCCGGGAGGAGACCAAACTAACTGTTTGATTTGTGCAGGGAATAGAACAGAGCCACCTAGTGGCCGTTTTTCAATCACATTAAAAACATATAAAGGTTGAGAATTTAACAGCAAATAAATAGCAAAGAGTCCAATAATTGCATAAGGAACATAAGGAACAATATATAAAAAGTTTTGTTTGGTGGCAGGTACTCTTTAACCCCTTAAGGACGCAGCCCATTTGGGCCTTAAGGACGCAGACAATTTTATTTATCCGTTTTTGTTTTTTCCTCCTCGCCTTCAAAAAATCATAACTCTTTTATATTTTCATCCACAGACTAGTATGAGGGATTGTTTTTTGCGTAACCAGGTGTCCTTTGTAATGCCCTCACTCACTTTACCATAACATGTATGGCGCAACCAAAAAAATACTATTTGTGTGGGAAAATTAAAAAGAAAACCACAATTTTGCTAATTCTGAAAGGTTTCGTTTTCACGCCGTACAATTTACGGTAAAAATGACATGTGTTATTTATTCTTTGGGTCAATACAATTAAAATTATACCCATGATAATATACTTTTCTATTACTGTTGTGCTTAAAAAAAAAATCACAAACTTTTGAACCAAATTAGTTCATTTAAAATCCCCTTATTTTGAAGACCTATAACTTTTTCATTTTTCCGTATAAGCGGCGGTATGAGGGCTCATTTTTTGTGCCGTGATCTTTAATTTTTATTGATACCATATTTGCTTATATAAAACTTTTAATACATTTTTTATTAATTGTTTTGGGAATAAAATGTTATAAAAAAGCAGCTATTTTGTACTTTTTTTTAACGTTCACGCCGTTCACTGTACGGTATCATTAACATTTTATTTTAATAGTTCAGATATTTATGCACGCGGCGATACCAAATATGTATATAAATTTTTTTTAACATTTTTTGGGGGTGAAATATGGAAAATGGGACAATTTAAGTTTTTATTGGAGGAGGGGGTTTTTCACTTTTTTTTACTTAATTTTTTTAACTTTTTTTTACTTTTATTTTAACACTTTAATAGTCCCCATAGGGGACTATTTATAGCAATCACTCGATTGCTAATCCTGTTCAGTGCTATGTATAGGACATAGCACTGATCAGGTTTATCGGTCATCTTCTGCTCTGGTCTGCGGGAAGGCAGATCAGAGCAGAAGACTCCCGGAAGACAGCGGAGGCAGGTGAGGGGACCTCCGGCTGCCGTGCAGGATGATTGGATCGCCGCGGCAGCGCTGCGGGCGATCCGATCATCCATTTTAGTGTCCGTAATGCTGCAGATGATCGCGGGATCGCGGGTGTCTGCCATTACCGGCGGGTCCCTGGCTGCGATCAACAGCCGCGCATGACCTGCCGCGCATGATCCGGGCATCGCTCCGATGCCTGCGGTTATGCTTAGGACTAAATGTACTTCCTGGTGCGTTAAGTACATTTACGCCCTTCGCCGTTAAGGGGTTAAGGTCTTTATTTAATCCATCAACACTCTTCCATGGTCCAGGTGCACCCACCTCAATGCAGGATTAAACCCCCAAAACAATTCAGTATTATATGTATAAATATGTGCATATATATATATATATATATATATATATATATATATATATATATATATAAATATACACAGGGTTCAAGTCCTGGAAAAAAAAAAGTGTGGGAACTCACCCAAGATTTCTAATGTGTACCCCTCCAGTTTGCGCAAAGAAAAACAAAAAACAGGCTGCAGGCATACAGCTGCCTATGGTTTATAAGAGTTTAGTAACAGGGCAAGATTCATTGCTCAGTCACAGATTTTAACTGTATACACATTTTTTTCACAGATTAACCCTCTCTGTTATCCTCCTAGGGGGCTGTTCACATCACCATTTAAACTTACGCTTAGAATATTCAAAAAGGGTTGCCAACACATACTGTGGTGTACTGGCAGTGGTCTATTTTACTTTATTGGCCTAAAAATAGTCAACTAGTGACTAAGTTTTAGTCCATTTCCTGCATGTGAAAAAAGTGTGGTCTGCTGCGCTTTACAGTGCTGCACAGTAGTCACACTAAGAAAACATACATGCAGAAAATGGACTAAACAGAGACACTAGCCCATGACTATGTTTAGGCCACTAAAGTAAATGGGGGCATTGCCACTACACCACAGCATATGTTGATATTTCTGTTTGACAGGATATATACCCTAAGTTTAAGATTAAATCATGTAAATATATAGGACCATATATAGTAGCCAGAGAAGGATAGAACAGAGGTAACTACTGCCCCCACTTCTACAGATATTCCCACAAATACGGTGACCATATAATGGTAGATATCAGCTGCACCCAGGCTCTGCAGACCATATAAGCGATTACATACAGTTACATCAGGTGACTCGCACGCACATATTCCCACATACGGTGACCATATAATGGTAGATATCAGCTGTACACAGGCTCTGCAGACCATATAAGCGATTACATACAGTTACATCAAGTGACCCGCACGTGATGTCTTCTCTGATCAGAGTCGGTTACTTTCCTTTTTCTTCTCCACCTGGCCCAGAATGTCATGACGATTAATTCCAGCCACAACTCATCTCCACAGAACCTGCAAGACATAAATTTTAGGTTCTGCACATTTCCAGCACCTATAGTGCCCCAAATAGTAATAATGCCCCCCCTGTAGAGATTACCAGCTCTCCTGTATAGCAATAGGCCCCGATATGGCAGTAGACCCCAACGAAGTTAGTTACCATCACAGTCCGACTCCACAGTAGTGGCTGTTCTGCTCCCCATTGGCGGGCAGCGGAGGGCCCAGTGTATTCTAGCAGACGTGACAGTCTCAGCACATCTACTCCCAGCAGCTATTGTCCTGTTAAAGTGGTAGAGGGCGGCTGCATTCCTAATGTGGCGGTGACGGCCCTGGGTGACTGTCACTCAAGAGTACACCCTGTAACAAATTACCTTTGTGATAATAAACTGTAACAAACCCTTCATGGAATTAAGGACATAGCCCATTTTGGCCTTGAAGACACAGAAAGTTAACTTGTTTTGCGTTTTGATTTTTTTCCTCTTCGCTTTCTAAGAGCTATAACTCATTTCGTCATCCACAGACCCATATGAGGCTTGTTTTGGCACGGCCAATTGTGCTTTGTAATGACATAACTCATTTTAATATAAAATCTATGGTGCAACCAAAAAAATATAATTTATGAGGGAAATTGAAAAGAAAAACTCCATTTAGCAACTTTGGGGAGGGGTTTGTGTTACGCCGAGCGCTCCGGGTCCCCGCTCCTCCCCGGAGCGCTCGCAACATCCTCGCTGCGGCAGCGCCCCGGTCAGATCCACTGACCGGGTGCGCTGCGATACCGCCTCCAGCCGGGATGCGATTCGCGATGCGGGTGGCGCCCGCTTGCGATGCGCACCCCGGCTTCCGTACCTGACTCGCTCTCCCTCGGTCCTGTCCCGGCGCGCGCGGCCCCGCTCCCTAGGGCGCGCGCGCGCCGGGTCTCTGCGATTTAAAGGGCCACTGCGCCACTGATTGGCGCAGTGGTTCCAATTAGTGTCTTCACCTGTGCACTCCCTATGTATACCTCACTTCCCCTGCACTCCCTCGCCGGATCTTGTTGCCCTTGTGCCTAGTGAAAGCGTTCCCTTGTGTTTTCCTAGCCTGTGTTCCAGACCTCCTGCCGTTGCCCCTGACTACGATCCTTGCTGCCTGCCCCGACCTTCTGCTACGTCCGACCTTGCTTTTGTCTACTCCCTTGTACCGCGCCTATCTTCAGCAGTCAGAGAGGTTGAGCCGTTGCTAGTGGATACGACCTGGTTACTACCGCCGCAGCAAGACCATCCCGCTTTGCGGCGGGCTCTGGTGAACACCAGTAGTGACTTAGAACCGGTCCACTAGCACGGTCCACGCCAATCCCTCTCTGGCACAGAGGATCCACCTCCTGCCAGCCGGCATCGTGACAGTAGATCCGGCCATGGATCCAGCTGAAGTACCTCTGCCAGTTGTCGCCGACCTCACCACGGTGGTCGCCCAGCAGTCACAACAGATAGCGCAACAAGGCCACCAGCTGTCTCAACTGACCGTGATGCTACAGCAGCTACTACCACAGCTTCAGCAATCATCTCCTCCGCCAGCTCCTGCACCTCCTCCGCAGTGAGTGGCCGCTTCAGGCCTACGACTATCCTTGCCGGATAAATTTGATGGGGACTCTAAGTTTTGCCGTGGCTTTCTTTCACAATGTTCCCTGCACTTGGAGATGATGTCGGACCAGTTTCCTACTGAAAGGTCTAAGGTGGCTTTCGTAGATAGCCTTCTGTCTGGAAAAGCTCTGTCATGGGCCACACCGCTCTGGGACCGCAATGACCCCGTCACTGCCTCTGTACACTCCTTCTTCTCGGAAATTCGAAGTGTCTTTGAGGAACCTGCCCGAGCCTCTTCTGCTGAGACTGCCCTGCTGAATCTGGTCCAGGGTAATTCTTCCGTTGGCGAGTACGCCATACAATTCCGTACTCTTGCTTCTGAACTATCCTGGAATAATGAGGCCCTCTGCGCGACCTTTAAAAAAGGCCTATCCAGCAACATTAAAGATGTTCTGGCCGCACGAGAAATTCCTGCTAATCTACATGAACTCATTCATCTTGCCACTCGCATTGACATGCGTTTTTCCGAAAGGCGTCAGGAGCTCCGCCAGGATATGGACTTTGTTCGCACGAGGCGTTTTTTCTCCCCGGCTCCTCTCTCCTCTGGTCCTCTGCAATCCGTTCCTGTGCCTCCCGCCGTGGAGGCTATGCAAGTTGACCGGTCTCGCCTGACACCTCAAGAGAGGACACAACGCCGCATGGAGAATCTCTGCCTGTACTGTGCCGGTACCGAACACTTCCTGAAGGATTGTCCTATCCGTCCTCCCCGCCTGGAAAGACGCACGCTGACTCCGCACAAAGGTGAGACAGTCCTTGATGTCAACTCTGCTTCTCCACGTCTTACTGTGCCTGTGCGGATATCTGCATCTACCTTCTCCTTCTCTACTATGGCCTTCTTGGATTCCGGATCTACAGGAAACTTTATTTTGGCTTCTCTCATCAACAGGTTCAACATCCCGGTAACCAGTCTCGCCAGACCCCTCTACATCAATTGTGTTAACAATGAAAGATTGGACTGTACCATACGTTACCGCACGGAGCCCCTCCTAATGTGCATCGGACCTCATCATGAAAAAATTGAGTTTTTGGTCATCCCCAATTGCACTTCCGAAATTCTCCTTGGACTACCGTGGCTTCAACGCCATTCCCCAACCCTGGATTGGTCCACAAGGGAGATCAAGAGCTGGGGTACCTCTTGTTTCAAGGACTGCCTTAAACCGGTTCCCAGTACTCCCTGCCGTGACCCTGTGGTTCCCCCTGTAACCGGTCTCCCTAAGGCCTATATGGACTATGCTGACGTATTTTGCAAGAAACAAGCTGAGACTCTACCTCCTCACAGGCCTTATGACTGTCCTATTGACCTCCTCCCGGGCACTACTCCACCCCGGGGCAGAATTTATCCTCTGTCCGCCCCAGAGACTCTTGCTATGTCTGAGTACATCCAGGAAAATTTAAAAAAGGGGTTTATCCGCAAATCCTCCTCTCCTGCCGGAGCTGGATTTTTCTTTGTGTCCAAAAAAGATGGCTCCCTACGTCCTTGCATTGACTACCGCGGACTTAATAAAATCACGGTAAAGAACCGCTACCCTCTACCTCTTATCTCTGAACTCTTTGATCGCCTCCAAGGTGCCCACATCTTTACCAAACTGGACTTAAGAGGTGCTTATAATCTCATCCGCATCAGGGAGGGGGACGAATGGAAAACGGCATTTAACACTAGAGATGGACACTTTGAGTATCTGGTCATGCCCTTTGGCCTGTGCAACGCCCCTGCCGTCTTCCAAGACTTTGTTAATGAAATTTTTCGTGATCTCTTATATTCCTGTGTTGTTGTGTATCTGGACGATATTCTGATTTTTTCTGCCAACCTAGAAGAACACCGCCAGCATGTCCGCATGGTTCTTCAGAGACTTCGAGACAATCAACTTTATGCCAAAATGGAGAAATGTCTGTTTGAATGTCAATCTCTTCCTTTCCTAGGATACTTGGTCTCTGGCCAGGGACTACAAATGGACCCAGACAAACTCTCTGCCGTCTTAGATTGGCCACGCCCCTCCGGACTCCGTGCTATCCAACGTTTTTTGGGGTTCGTCAATTATTACAGACAATTTATTCCACATTTTTCCACCATTGTGGCTCCTATCGTGGCTTTAACCAAGAAGAATGCCAATCCTAAGTCATGGCCTCCTCAAGCGGAAGACGCCTTTAAACGGCTCAAGTCTGCCTTTTCTTCTGCTCCCGTGCTCTCCAGACCTGACCCATCTAAACCCTTCCTATTGGAGGTTGATGCCTCCTCAGTAGGAGCTGGAGCGGTTCTTTTACAAAAAAATTCTTCTGGGCATGCTGTTACTTGTGGTTTTTTTTCTAGGACCTTCTCTCCGGCGGAGAGGAACTACTCCATCGGGGATCGTGAGCTACTGGCCATTAAATTAGCACTTGAGGAATGGAGGCATCTGCTGGAGGGATCAAAATTTCCAGTTATTATTTACACCGATCACAAAAATCTCTCCTATCTCCAGTCTGCCCAACGGCTGAACCCTCGCCAGGCCAGGTGGTCTCTGTTCTTTGCCCGGTTTAATTTTGAAATTCACTTTCGCCCTGCCGATAAGAACATTAGGGCCGATGCTCTCTCGTTCCTCGGATGCCTCGGAAGTAGAGCTCTCTCCGCAACACATCATTCCTCCTGACTGCCTGATCTCCACTTCTCCAGCCTCCATCAGGCAAACTCCTCCAGGGAAGACCTTCGTCTCTCCACGCCAACGCCTCGGAATCCTCAAATGGGGTCACTCCTCCCATCTCGCAGGCCATGCGGGCATCAAGAAATCCTTGCAACTCATCTCTCGTTTCCATTGGTGGCCGACTCTGGAAACGGATGTTGTTGATTTTGTGCGGGCCTGCACTGTCTGTGCCCGGGATAAGACTCCTCGCCAGAAGCCTGCTGGTCTTCTTCATCCTCTGCCTGTCCCCGAACAGCCTTGGTCTCTGATTGGTATGGACTTTATTACAGACTTACCCCCATCCCGTGGCAACACTGTTGTTTGGGTGGTCGTTGATCGATTTTCCAAGATGGCACATTTTATTCCTCTTCCTGGTCTTCCTTCAGCGCCTCAGTTGGCAAAACAATTTTTTGTACACATTTTTCGTCTTCACGGGTTGCCCACGCAGATCGTCTCGGATAGAGGCGTCCAATTCGTGTCAATATTCTGGAGGGCTCTCTGTAAACAACTCAAGATTAAATTAAACTTTTCTTCTGCTTATCATCCTCAATCCAATGGGCAAGTAGAAAGAATTAACCAGGTCCTGGGTGATTATTTACGGCATTTTGTTTCCTCCCGCCAGGATGACTGGGCAGATCTTCTTCCATGGGCCGAATTCTCGTACAACTTCAGAGTCTCTGAATCTTCTTCCAAATCTCCTTTTTTCGTGGTGTACGGCCGTCACCCTCTTCCCCCCCTCCCTACTCCCTTGCCCTCTGGTTTGCCCGCTGTGGATGAAATAACTTGTGATCTTTCCACCATATGGAAAGAGACCCAAAATTCTCTCTTACAGGCTTCATCACGCATGAAGAAGTTTGCTGATAAGAAAAGAAGAGCTCCCCGCATTTTTTCTCCCGGAGACAAGGTATGGCTCTCCGCTAAATATGTCCGCTTCCGTGTTCCCAGCTACAAATTGGGACCACGCTATCTTGGTCCTTTCAAAATCTTGTGCCAAATTAATCCTGTCTCTTACAAACTTCTTCTTCCTCCTTCTCTTTGTATTCCTAATGCCTTTCATGTCTCTCTTCTTAAACCACTCATCATCAACCGTTTCTCTCCCAAACTTATTTCTCCTACTCCTGTCTCCGGTTCTTCAGACATCTTCTCCGTAAAGGATATACTGGCCTCCAAAAAGGTCAGAGGAAAAACACTTTTTTTTAGTGGACTGGGAGGGCTGTGGTCCTGAAGAAAGATCCTGGGAACCTGAGGACAATATCCTAGATAAAAGTCTGGTCCTCAGGTTCTCAGGCTCTAAGAAGAGGGGGAGACCCAAGGGGGGGGTACTGTTACGCCGAGCGCTCCGGGTCCCCGCTCCTCCCCGGAGCGCTCGCAACATCCTCGCTGCGGCAGCGCCCCGGTCAGATCCACTGACCGGGTGCGCTGCGATACCGCCTCCAGCCGGGATGCGATTCGCGATGCGGGTGGCGCCCGCTCGCGATGCGCACCCCGGCTTCCGTACCTGACTCGCTCTCCCTCGGTCCTGTCTCGGCGCGCGCGGCCCCGCTCCCTAGGGCGCGTGCGCGCCGGGTCTCTGCGATTTAAAGGGCCACTGCGCCACTGATTGGCGCAGTGGTTCCAATTAGTGTCTTCACCTGTGCACTCCCTATGTATACCTCACTTCCCCTGCACTCCCTCGCCGGATCTTGTTGCCCTTGTGCCTAGTGAAAGCGTTCCCTTGTGTGTTCCTAGCCTGTGTTCCAGACCTCCTGCCGTTGCCCCTGACTACGATCCTTGCTGCCTGCCCCGACCTTCTGCTACGTCCGACCTTGCTTTTGTCTACTCCCTTGTACCGCGCCTATCTTCTGCAGTCAGAGAGGTTGAGCCGTTGCTAGTGGATACGACCTGGTTACTACCGCCGCAGCAAGACCATCCCGCTTTGCGGCGGGCTCTGGTGAACACCAGTAGTGACTTAGAACCGGTCCACTAGCACGGTCCACGCCAATCCCTCTCTGGCACAGAGGATCCACCTCTTGCCAGCCGGCATCGTGACAGTTTGTTTATTTGGGGTACACTTTATGGTAAAAATGATATGCCATCTTTATTCTGTGGGTCAATATGATACCCGTGCTTACATGTTTTTCTATTATTGTACTGCTTTTAAAAAAAAGTCAAGCATTTTTTCTTTTTAAATTGTATTCTGACCCCTATAATTTTTTAAATTTTCTCATTTTTGCACCATGATCTGAAGTGTTCATCAGTACCACTTTTGCACATAGAAGACATTTTTATCACTTTTATATTCAGTTTATTCTGGGTTGTGATTCTGACATTGGCATTATTTTACATTTACGCCGTACACCGTATGGGATCATAAACATTATATTTGAATAGTTTGGATATTTTTACGTGCAGTAATACCAAATATGCAGGGTTTTTTATTTCTTTTTAATTAAAAAATAGAAAAAGGGAATGATTTAAATCTTTATTTGGGTAGGGACTTATGTGTGTTAAAAAAAAATAAAACATTATTTATTAGTTTACTTCCACTTTTTGGGTCCCCCATATGGAACTTTTACATGCAATCTTCAGATTGCTTACACTGAGTAATGCTTCGGTGTTGCAAAGCCATTACTGAGTGTTAGTGGTGATCTTCTAGTAGAGCCTTGCTTAGCAAGCAATATCAGCAGATTGGAGCCGGAAACCACACGAAGCATGTGAGAGGACCTCCAACAGGTGAGCAAACTGATTGAACCTCCGCATACATGACGCTGTTAAAGCCTTTGACAGGTTGGAGTGGTCCTACCTCTGGACGGGGGATATGGGTTTGGGGAAGGGTTTATGAAATGGTTGGGAATTTTGTTTGATTCCCCTAGGGCAGCAGTTTTGATAAATGGTGTGCAATCGGAAGGATTCCAGCTGACCAAAGGAGCTAGACAAGGCTGTCCTCTGTCCCCCCAAATCTTTGCCCTATATATTGAGCCATTGGAAATAAGGATAAGGAATAATGAGAGGCTAGAGTGGTTTGGATGTCGGGGGACAGAGGACAGAATATCACTCTTTGCGGATGACATATTGCTTTATATTCGGAATACGCAGCAGACATTGAGGGAGATTATAGAGGTAATAAAGGAATTTGGGAATAAATCAGGATTACGTATAAACTGAAATAAAACTGTATAAATGCCATTAGATAAGCAAATGTCCCATGAGAGACCTAAGATAATAAGAAATGGAGAGACGTTTAAGTATTTAGGAATAAATGTAGGAAAGCAAGTTCAAAAATATCTGGAACTAAATGTCTGGCCCATCCTAAGAAAAATAAGGGCGAAAATAAAAATCTGGCTAGGTTTACCACTTAGTATGGCGGATAGGATTGGCCTATTGAAGATGATAATTTTACCCCAGATATTGTTTTTGTTGACCAATAGTCCGATATGGTTAGGAGAACGAATTTTTAAGACAATTGAAACCATGGAAAGAGAACTTGTCTGGAAAGAGAAAAAAAAACAAGAATGAAATTAAGTTATCTAAGTAGAGGGTGAATAATGGAGGATTAGCTGTTCCAAATTTTAGACTATATTATATAGCAGCACAGTTGAGGTGTGTAAAGAAATAGATGTTTTTGTGAATATGATAAAAGGAAAAAAAATGGGAGAATTCCTTGAATCTAAGTTGGGTGGAAGGGATCCCATAGAGGAAATGATGGGTAAATTATGGGAACAAATGAAAAAAGTAATGAAGGTGAAAGGTTCATTTGTATATACGAGGTTATTTAATAACATGAGATTTAAAGAATTAGAGGGGCAGGAATGGCGATTTTGGAGTGAATATAATTTAAAATTTGTAGCACAATTCTTTGAAGAAGAGAAACTTAGAATGTTTGAGGATTTGAGCACACAGTATAACATTCCTAGTAATATGATGTCACTATTCAGGTATGCAGTCAAAAAAAATAGATAGGAAAGGTTTTAAGGTAGGGCACAGATAAAAAAATAATTTCTAAGATGTATAAAATAATGGTGGATGGTAAAAGTAATTGAGAAAAGCACTTGAGCACAAAAGGATGGGAGAGGGATATAGGGCAAGTAACAGAAAGGGAATGGAGGGGGATTTGGGAAGAGAGCTTGAATATTATTAAAAATAGTTCACATAGAGTTTCACAATTTTTTTTATAACACATAGGTTATATTATGTGCCGCAACTTCTGGGAAAAATAGACAAACGGAAAAAATACAAATGCCCAAGATGTGAGAATGAAGGACTGGGGTTCTTCCATATGTATTACGAGTGTCCTGTGCTTAAAGAATTCTGGATGAAGGTGGTAAGGATGGTAGAAGGAAGGCTAGAGTTGAAGGAAGGAGATAAATTGATATCTTGGTTATTAGGGGAGTAAGAACTGAAGGAAGAAAAATTAATTATATATTATTTTGTAAAGAGAGGTGCTCTGTCCGACCAAAGCCAGTAGAAAATACAAGATGGATAGGTACTGTGTCCTTTTCTCCTTTCCTCTTTTCTCCCTTGTCGTTTTTTTTCTTCTCATTTTGGCTCTCCTCCCTCGCTCCTCCTTTTCAAAGTTGGAATGAAAATTGAGTGATTGAGAGTTTTAGTACTGGATCAATTGTAGGAATTGAATGTAAGTAGTTGCACCTAAGAAGAAAAAAGAAGTGAAAAGATGGGGAAAAAAAAGAGAAGGAAGAAAAAAAGAAAAGAAAAGTAAAATGCTCTTTCAAACATCCTCCCCGAAGTTGTTGATCCTGGGGGGTGTGTAATAAACACATCGACAGTGGAGCACAAGTAGTCAGGGTGGAGTGGGGCGTGAAGACGCAGCGCTCTTCGCTGGCAAGGGGAAGAAATTTGTAAATACCAAACTAATGGAGGGAAAGAAAAGAGAGAGAAAAAAGAAAAAAAAAAGAAAAAAAAAAAGAAAAGAGAAAATCTTCTATAATAAGAGGACTGGAGGATGATAGAGATTGTGAGAGGAGAGAGGGAGGAAATTAATGGTGCAGTTGGATTTTGCGTGAGAGGTGGATTTTGAGAGGGGGAGGAGACAAATGTTACTTTCTTATTTGTTTGGTTTTAGCCATAGGAAGGTCTATTAAGGGGGGGAGGAGGAGAGGTAGTATTAGATAAGGAAAAAGGAATATTGAGATGGCGAGGGTCTGACAGGGCACTGGAATCGGACGGAAGAAATGTATAGGGGGGGAGGGTTAAATTTTGTTAAAGTGTTGATAATAGACAAAGAAAAATGGAAATGTGATTTTAAATAGAATTAATAATTGTTGAGGATAGTGTCTGCACCTTTGCAGTAAAGTTTAATTTGTCCTTCTGGATTTCGCACTGGTAAAAAATAACACATTTGTTAAAACCTCTGCATACATGTTGCAGAGTAACCAATCGGTTTAGGGGGACAGTGATTGCGGTGCTTAAGTGTCATGATTAGGGCACTTAAGGGGTTAATGAAGGAGAACAGAATGCCATTTCTGTCATTTACTGTAAGTGCGTGGCTGCTGACATATCCTGCACTTGCTTCATAGTCGGTATGCTGCTCAGTATGTAAGTGTACTTCCTGGTGCATTAAGTACCAGGGCACCAAGACGTATATTTACCTCCAATGGGGGATTTATTAAAACCTGTGCAGAACATAAGTTGACCAGTAGCCCATAGCAACAGATTGCTTCTTTATTTTTTCAAAAAGGCCTCTGAAAAATGAAAAAAGCGATCTGATTGGTTGCTTTGGGCAACTGCTCCACTTTTCCTTTGCAAAGGTCTTTATATATCTCCCCCAATGTTCTTAAGGGGTTATCATTCTGATAATACACTGTAACAAAAACCTCCTTATGTCCAAATCATCATGAAGACACACTATAAAAAATATCCTCTTGTAATCTTCTTACTACTGGGGTGACACACTGTAACAAACCCCCTCCTTATGTAATCTCCTTACTACTGGGATGACACACTGTAACAAACCTTCTCCTCTTGTAATCTTCTTACTACTGGGGTGACACACTGTAACAACCCCCCCCCCTTTGTAATCTCCTTACTACTGGGGTGACACACTGTAACAAACCTCCTCCTCATGTAATCTCCTTACTACTGGGGTGACACACTGTAACAAACCTCCTTCTCATGTATTCTCCATACTACTGGGGTCACACACTGTAACAAACCTCCTCCTCATGTAATCTCCTTACTACTGGGGTGACACAATGTTACAAACCCCCACCTCATGTAATTACCTTACTACTGGGGTGACACACTGTAACAAACCCCCTCCTTATGTAATCTCCTTACTACTGGGGTGACACACTGTAACAAACCCCCACCTCATGTAATCACCTTACTACTGGGGTGACACATTGTAACCTAGCCCCTCCTTAGGTAATCACCTTGCTACTGGGGTGACACTCTGTAACAAACCCCCTCCTCATGTAATCTTACTACTGAGGTGACACACTGTAACAAAACCCCTCCTCATGTAATCACCTTACTACTGGGGCAACACACTGTAACAAACCTCCTCCTCATGTAATCTCCTTACTACTGTGGTGACACACTGTAACAAACCTCCTCCTCATGTAATCTTCTTACTACTGGGGTGACACTGTTACAAACCCCCCACCTCATGTAATTACCTTACTATTGGGGTGACACAATGTAACAAACCCCTCCTCATGTAATTCCCTTACTACTGGGGTGACACACTGTAACAAACCCCCTCCTCATGTAATCTCTTTACTTCTGGGGTGACACACTGTAACAAACCCCTTCCTTATGTAATCTCCTTACTACTGGGGTGACACACTGTAACAAACCCCCTTCTCATGTAATCTCCTTACTACTGGGGTTACACACTGTACCAAACCTCCTTATGGAATTTCCTTACTACTGTGGTGACACACTGTAACCAATCTCCTTCCATGTAATAACCTTACTGGAGTGATATGTGACCTCTCCTCCAGCTCAGCCCCGCCTTCTCCACAGCATCACACAGGTCCTTCAGCCACAATCTCTCCTCTCCTCCACAGTTAAGCTCCGCCCCAACATGTGATGGTGACATCATCACAGGTCTTACATCTCCAGCATCTAGCAGTCCGGGCCAGGGGGAGAGACGGAGAGAGGGTGAGAACAGAGGTTGGTTCTGCAGGACGACGTTTCTCCTCTGGAAAAAGCAAAGGAAAGCCATTCCAGTGCCTTCCTGCAGGACTCGAGTCCTGTATACATACATAAATATATTAGCAAACCTGGCCTGAAGGACTATGCAGAACTTCAAAAAGTACTAACAGCAGATTAACATATACCAATACAATTGCATATGCCTATTGGTTTTGCTTTGGAGGTTCTTGCAGGCCACAATTTTCAGTACTGTCAAATGACCCTATTCTGCAGAGGTGTCGATCCACAGACAGTTGCCTTCAGGTCCCACTAGTACCCAAATAAGATTAGAACAGGGTACAATAGTAGCTTTAGTGAAATAAATGCTTTGAAGCATAAATTTGTAGTACTGCAAAAACATAGCATTAAAGCCGTATATACATTTGTTTTGTTATATCTTATGTTTCTGCCTTCTTGATTTTTGCAACATTGGCAACATTGAAGAAGTTTCCCCACAAATGACAATTATACATTATATATATTATGGATATTCTATTTGCTGGCTTACAAACAGCTGGGACCCCCATGATCACCACAACAAGATAGATGACAATTATAATTTGTGAGAAATGGCTAAAAAAAGACTTGTTGTGCCATTTTTTTGGAGTCCAAAAGAGGGTGTCACTTCCTTCTCCTGTAAGGAGTGAATGTGTAGGGGATCTTGTCAAGCACCATGCAACAGGCTTGTATTTGTAATTTTGCTAAATGGCATTATTATAATAGGTACATGAAGGTAAATCAATTTAAAATTTATTAAATATTTTTTTTTAATTGGACTTGTCAGAATCTGAACTTTTTGTGATTTTCTTCATGTGAGTCCGCAGAGGAGCAGAGGATATCAAAAACAGGAGGACACCACAAAAACAACAGTATGTACAGGAGCAGGAACACCTGGTTCCTGCTCCCTTAGACTAAGCAGATGTTGCCCATTCCTCTACAGTAAATTAAAATTAGCTTTGCATTGCTGCTGTCAGGGACCGACCATGGGATAGGGAGAGTGAGCCCTAAACTGACCCAAAAACCACTCGCCCTGCCTACATGCCCATCCACCCTAACCGGTGGATCGACAACTGGGCGTCATTCCCTCCCTGAACTAAAGTGCAGGGACCTAATAAAAATACATACTAACAAAAAGTCGGTCACAAACCAGAAACATACAGGAACATAGAACTTCATAGTATAAAAGTTCAGAGGGCACAGATCAGAGAGTTAGCACAGAGGACACCATATCAGCAGTCATGAACAGAAGACTCCATAGATCAGCAGACATGAACAGAGGACTCAGAGGTCATGAACAGAGGACACTATAGATCGGTGGTCATGAACAGAGGACACTATAGATAAGTGTTCATGAACAGAACTCCAAGATCTGAATAAAGAACTAATAAAACATATAGGGTTCAAAACACCAGACAGGAAAACAGATAAATATGAACATACTCCAGAACAAAACAGGAATAAGCTTAATCCCCTAGAAAAACCTCCGGTAGACACAGGAATAACAATACCCTCTGAGTCCCCATGGACAGGTAAACGGATCTATCGCTAAACAGGAATATTCCCAATACCACATAAAACCTCCACTAGACATGGAGTCCCAATGGACAGGTAACAGGGATGCCTAGATACACAGGTTATATTTATAGAACACTGATCACACTGAACACAAGGCAGGAATAATCGCAATCCCTTCGGAACACCTCCAGTAGATGCAGGAATAACAATACCCTCTGAGTCCCCATGGACAGGTAACAGAGATGCCTAAATAAACAGGATATAATATAGAACACTGTTCACACTGAACACAAGACAGGAATAGCAATCCCTCCGAACACCTCCAGTAGACAAGGAGTCCCCATGGAGCGGTAACAGGAATGCAACATAGGACACTGTTCACACTGGACACACAAACTGGACACTCCACTAACGAATTAGCCATTAATAATAAATCCAAATAAACTACTGGCCAGTGGCACACTTCACAGTGTGGTCAGAAGCTGACCCAGTAGGAAAACAAAAATATAAAACACAGAACTTCATATAAACGGATACAAGAGAAAACACAGAGTGAACAGACACATAGCAAAAAGAACATACAAATCCTAAAACCGACTAAACAAACACAGCTTAAAATCTACTAAGAGCATTTCACATAAAATTGGCTAAAACCAAAAAATACAAAGTGCATGAAAAAACAGAGATAGTAGATTAAAAGCTCAAAAAAAGAGTGTTTCACCCCAAAGCTTCCATTAGAAGCATGTTCAGCATAGCAGCTAGACATCAGGAAGTCCATCAGTAAATGAAGCATAACCAGCACTGAAGCTAGTCAGTGCTGAACAACAGAGGCTGAAGCTGAAAATGCCAGAGACATTAACTATTCCCTGACCAGGGAAAATAAAACTGTTCACACACAGCAATCCAATAGCTGTGTGTAAACACAGACCAGGACAGACAAGACAGCAGCTTACTGTATGGCCTGCAGAGATAAATAGTGATGTTTTGCATCACTAATTAACTCCTTCTACACCCTACAACAGCAACCTGCAGCTGGCCTAGAGAGTGTTGGGCCAAATCTAAATTGGTTGTCGAATATAAACAAATTTGGCCGATTAGCATGAAAACTCCCAAAATAAATGTTGTGAGTTTTGGTAATCATTAGTTCAGACACATGCAATACCATGCAGAAACATCTTTACGGGCGACTTGTTTGTTTTATATGGATTTAAGCCAGTTTTATTTTCATTCAGGTAAAATGTCCTATTGTGGAAGCCCATGTCCTACTTTACCAATAAGAAAAAATTTATCAAAACAAGTGAAATGGATTTTACAACCCAGACTGTATCTGGTTGAGGAATAAATTGCATTTTGCATTGGTAAACAGACTGGAGTACAGCTCAGATAGTGGGCCAGTATAAATAAATGTCCTCTGGTGTGTCCCTTTTGGGAAGTAAACAGAGACATGTTGATTTTAATCCATAAATGTGATACATAGAATTATCCAACTTTATTGCTGAATAAATCACAATTCCAGAGACATTGTAAGTTTCAGACACAACTAAATAAAATTAATGAAAGAAAAAAATAACATTTGAATAAATTCTACTTAGATTAAACGCTCTTGACTTTAAACATTAACCAAATATAATCGGGGGAATTTATAATTTTCTCAGTTTCTTGTGCTACTCGTCTGTTGCTAAAGCTATTGATAGACTGGTTTTCACCATACATAATTTATCATTATTCTGATCCTCGTCTATTCCATGGTCTGTACGCTGATATCACATAAACCGTATAACACACTGGGAGGAATATTCAAAGACTCGTGTTATTAGGGCTTTTTTTTTTTTTTTTTTTTTTTGTACCTCAAAGTGTGTTAGCACATTTTCAGGTGTGTTTGGCCTTTTGAAAATTTGGGGCAAATAGTACATCCTTTAATACCAGGTATACTTGGACACTTTTGTGCACCAAAAAGTTGTGCTAAACCTTTGAAAATAGGGTGTTAATAGCACAAAAAGCTTAGCCACTCCCATTTAAAAAAAAATATTGGCCAACAGGGCGCTAAATTGAGTGTTAAATATCTGACTATGTGGCAATAATAGTTTGCACCACATTTTAAGCAAATGTAGCTCAGGTGGTGTACCATTTTGTTCCTGTTATAGTCCTAAGGGCCTAGTTACTGTGAAAGGCCAGCAAAAAGTACACACTTGCTGCTGTTTTAGACAAATACTGTTTTAAGCGTAGTGAAGCATATTGTACTCCCCTCATAAGAGCATAACACATACGTACATCTACGTGGTGTACCATTTTGTTCCGGTTATAGTCCTAAGAGTCTAGTTACTGTGAAAGGCCAGCAAAAAGTAGTGGCTGACGCCTAAATTCATCAGGCACAGGCAGAGCTTGCATCAGACTAGGGACGAGTGACAGCAGGAGTCGCAGAGAGAGGCTTGAGCTCCTGGTATCAGCTAGTGGTCGTGTATCGACCAGAAACCCATCTGCTGTCATTGAGTGGTTAACTCAGTCATCCACTACATCACAAGTGACATGTGCATGTGGTCATAGCATTGTTCTGGGCTTTCGGTTATAAAGTGTTCTGGGCATACGGTTCTAGCAGTTGTTTTTGGATATGCTGTAGTATTTGCCTTGGGAATGTGTTTGCGTTGTTGTTTTTTTTTATATTTATAGCATGTGTGCTTGCTTTATGTTAGTGTTTCCAATATAAAAGTAATTCACACTTGACAAATATGTGCGTTTTAAAGTGCTTTAGTAATTTTTCAATTTTCTTCGTACAAAATCGTAGCAGCATCGCGGTCACTTAAATGGATGATCGGATCGCCCGCAGCGCTGCCGCTGCGATCCGATCATCCAGCTCGGCATCCGGAGGTACCCTCACCTGCCTCCGCTGCCTTCCGGGAGTCTTCTGCTCTGATCTGCCTTCCCGCAGACCAGAGCAGAAAAAGACCGATAATGCTGATCAGTGCTATGTCCTATACATAGCACTGAGCAGCATTAGCAATCGAATGATTGCTATAAATAGTCCCCTATGGGGACTATTAAAGTGTAACAATAAAAGTAAAAAAAATAAAGTAAAAAAAAAATGAAACCCCCCTCCCCCAATAAAAATGTAAATTGTCCCATTTTCCCTATTTCACCCCCAAAAAAGTGTTAAAAATATATTTTGTATACATATTTGGTATCACCACATGCATAAATATCTGAACTTTTAAAATAAGATGTTAATGATACCGTACGGTGAACGGCGTGAACGTAAAAAAAAAGTCCAAAATAGTTGTTTTTTTATAACATTTTATTCAAAAAAATTTATAAAAAATGTGTTAAAAGTTTTATATAAGCAAATATGGTATCAATAAAAAGTACAGATCACAGTTCAAAAAATTAGCCCTCATACCACCGCTTATACGGAAAAATTAAAAAGTTAGGTCTTCAAAATAGGGGGATCTTAAACGTACTAATTTGGTTAAAAAGTTTGTGATTTTTTTTAAGCGCAACAGTAATAGAAAAGTATGTTACCATGGGTATTATTTTAATTTTATTGACCCAAACAATAAATAACACATGTCATTTTTACCGTAAATTGTACGGCATGAAAACGAAACCTTCCAAAATTAGCAAAATTGCGGTTTTCTTTTTAATTTTCCCACACAAATAGTATTTTTTTGGTGGCGTCATACATTTTATGGTAAAGTGAGTGATGTCATTACAAAGGACAACTGGTTGCGCAAAAAACAAGTCCTCATACTAATCTGTGGATGAAAATATATAAGAGTTAGGATTTTTTGAAGGCGAGGAGGAAAAAACTAAAACGTAAAAAATAAAATTTTCTGCGTCCTTAAGGCCCAAATGGACTGCGTCCTTAAGGGGTTACAACCATAAACATATACATGCTTAAAACCATTTCATTGCAGCAATATTAAATCAGATGTTACCAGCATTTAAAGAAAAACTGAAAAATTGCATAACTCATTGAGCCCATCTGGACTCAATGAATTAAGGGTTTCTATCCAATACACTTCTTGTTGTAGTAATTTTCTTTAGATTTTTTCTTCTGACTCGCCTTATATTTTTTTCAATAACCAACCACTGTAATTCACTGACTTTATGACCAAATTCATGGAAATGCTTCGCTACTCCTGTTTCCCCAAATTTCTACCTGACTTTGATCTTCATTACTTTTCATGTTCCGTATTGCGCATCAATGTTTGTTAATCCGGCATTTCACATTCCTCATTGTCTGCCCTATATATACACGCCCACAGGGACATTTTACATGTAAACTAAGTGTTTCGAGTTGCAACTGTAACAGCCTTTTATTGGAATTTTCGTGCCTTTGAGAGGATGGCAAATTGCATCAGTTTTTATAATGCTGTTACAGTTTTGACAACTCAAACACGGTACCTTTCTTTTTTGTACACAAAAATGACTGTTTCGTTTTTCTTTTTTCTTTCATATCTGCCCGGACCAAATAATTGGATTTACCTTTTTTGTATATAAATTGCGGCAATTTTTCAAACATTTTTCCATATTTGTGGTCAGCACATAACAGACCCCAATATTTACTTACTGTCTTCTTACTTAATTGTGCATGACATATGTAGATATGAAAGAAAAATTATTCTCTTCATTTCCTTTTTTATTTTTATCTTTCCACTGTCTTAATTTCTCTCTGGGTATTTTTTTAACTTCCTCTGCTACTTTTCTTATTATCTTTTCCTCATACCCTCATTCTACAAATTTCTGTATCAATATTTCTTTATTTTTCACATATTCTTCATCGTTACTACATATTCGTCTTGCTCTTATGAACTGTCCTTTCCAAATTCCATTAAACGTTTGTGGTGTATTTTGGCTTTGTCTCAAAAGTACATTATTTCTATCTGCTTATTAATACTGTACAGTGCTATGCATAGGACATAGCACTGATCAGTATTATTGGTGATCTTCTGCTCTGGTCTGCTCGATCTCAGTCCAGAGCAGAAGACCCCGGGAGACGGCTGGAGCAAGGTGAGGGGCCTCCGGCCGTCCATGCTGGATGATCCGATTGCCGCGTAAGCGCTGCGGACGATCCGTACATCCATTGAAAGTACCGCACTGCCGCAGATACCGTGATCTGTACTGATCACGGCATCTGAGGGGTTAATGGCGGACATCCGCACGATCGCGGATGTCCGCCATTACCGGCAGGTTCCTGGCTGCTGATAGCTGCCAGGACCTGTCGCGGATGATGCGTGCACCCGCCCGCACCAAAATGTACGTCATGGTGCGTAAAGTACCACGTCATCATGACGTACATTTACGTCCATTGTAGTTAAGGGGTTAAGCAATTTTTCAGTTTTTTCTATATTTTTTGTAGATAGTTATCCACATATACTGCCAAAGGGTTTAGGATGGAGTCAACCCCCGAGACTATGGGGCATCCCGGGGGTCTTTCCCCATCCTTATGCACCTTTGGATGAAGGTATAGAATAGGAGTTCTAGGGTGGTCGTTAATCAGATCTTTCTGAGTTAGGGCATTAATTACACCATTATTCACTGCCTCTTTTAGCATAATATGAATATCTTTCTTAAATATTTCTGTAGGGTCCCCTTTTAATTTCTTATAGACCTTTTTGTCCCTCCCATAGACTTGCATTGAGGGGACGGGGTGTGACGTCACACGGGGCGGAGTCCTGACGTCACGGACTTTCGTTCCCCTGGTCATGACCGAGACCCTCCAGCGCTTCCGGACAAGAAACAGGTGGGTGCCGCATGCAACATTGCGGGGGTCCCCAGCGGCGGGACCCCCGCGATCTGACATCTTATCCCCTATCCTTTGCATAGGGGATAAGATGTCTAGGGTGGGAGTACCCCATTAAATGGACTCGATACGTGGATGACGTATTTTTGTTATGGGCAGGTTCAGTGGAACAGCTAGGTGAATATGTACATTTACTTAACAGTTGTCATCCACTTATAGAGTTCACAATGGAGGTACATCACCAGCGTATCCACTATTTGGATGTCGAGATATATAAAAATGGTACAAAATTTGAGTCTACATTATATAAAAAAAAAACAAGCAGATAGAAATAATGTACTTTTGAGACAAAGCCAACATGCACCACAAACATTTAATGGAATTCCAAATGGACAGTTCATAAGAGCAAGACGAATATGTAGTAACAATGAAAAATATGTGATAAATAAAGAAATATTGATACAGAAATTTGTAGAACTAGGGTATGAGGAAAGGATAATAAGAAAGTAGGAGAGGAAGTTCAAAAAATACCCAGAGAGAAATTAAGACAGCGGAAAGATAAAAATAAAAAAATAAATGAAGAGAATATTTTTTCTTTCAAATCTACATATGACTGTCATGCACAATTAATTAGGAAGACAGTAAATACATATTGGGGTCTGTTACGTGCTGACCCAAAATATGGAAAAAATTTTGAAAAATTGCCGTGATTTATATACAAAAAAGGTAAATCATTAGCCAATTATTTGGTCTGGGCAGATATGAAAGAAAAAAGAAAAACTAAACAGTCCTTTTGTGTACAAAAAAGAAAGGTACCTTTCCATGTTTGAGTTGTCAAAACTGTAACAGCATTGTAAAAACTGATGCAATTTGCCATCCTCTCAAAGGCACAAAAATTCCAATAAAAGGCTGCTACAGTTTCAACTTGAAACACGTAGTTTACATGTTAAAATGTCCCTGTGGGCGAGTGTATATAGGGCAGACAATGAGGAATGTGACATGCCGGATTAACGAACACCAGTACGCAATCCGGAACATGAAAAGTAATGAAGATCATAGTCAGGTAGAAATAGGAAATACATTTGGGGAAACAGGAGTAGCGAAGCATTTCCGTGAATTTGGTCATAAAGTCAGTGAATTACACAGGTTGGCTATTGAAGAAATAGAAGGCGAGTCAGAAGAAAAAATCTAAAGAAAATTACTACAACGAGAAGTGTATTGGATAGAAACCCTTAATTCATTGAGTCCAGATGGGCTCAATGAGTTATGCAATTTTTCAGTTTTTCTGTAAATGCTGGTAATATCTGATTTAATATTGCAGCAATGAAATGGTTTTAACCTCTTCAGGACGCCGGGCGTATGCATACACCCTGCATCCCGAGTCCTTAAGGACGTGGGGCGTATGCATACGCCCGTGGGAATTCCGGTCCCCGCCGCTAGCTGGTTGGGGACCGGACCGGGATGCCTGCTGAAATCATTCAGCAGGCATTCCGGCACATCGCCCAGGGGGATCCCGAGACCCCCCCCCCCCCCCCCCATGTCGACGATCGCAGAAAATCGCATGTCAATTCAGACATGCCATTTTCTGCTATTCCGGGCTGATCGGGTCTCTGGTGACCCGATCTAATGGAAAGTAGGGATGATTGGAGCTGTCAGTGACAGCCTCGATCATCCTGAGGGCTAGGAGCGAGGTCGCAGTGCTGCGATCTCCTCCTATCCCCTGCCATTGGTCAGAACTGATTCTTACCAATGGCAGCGCAGGACAGTGGGTTGCCATGGCAACACCCTGTTCTGCCCACCCCTGGATGTTGTGGGGAACGTGGGGAGAAGATGGAGGCCGGTACTTGGAGGAGAAGATGCGCTGGGACCCTGGATCGTCGCTGGAGACAGGCACAGATAGGGAAACAATGGTGGGGGGGGGGATGAAGGTGAAAGTAAAGTGATATTTATTTTGGCAACCACTAGGAAGGCCAAACTGCAACTCCCAGCATGCCCAGACAGCCAAAGGCTGTCTGGGCATGCTGGAAGTTATAGTTTTGCAACATCTGGAGGGTCACAATTTGGAGACCACTGTTACAGTGGTGCCCAAACGTTAGCCCTCCAGATGTTGCCAAACTACAACTCTCAGCATGCCTAGACTGCCCAGGCATGCTGGAAGTTGTAGTTCTGTAATGTCTGTCCTTTAGATTTTGCAATTTTCATGAAATGTTTGAAAATTGCTGCTCTACTTTGAAGCCCTCTAATTTTTTCATAAAGCAAAAATAAGTTCATTTTATGATGCCAACATAAAGTGGACATATTGTATTTGTGAATAAAAATAAAATTTATTCGGAATATCCATTTTCCTTACAAGTAGAGAGCTTCAAAGTTAGAAAAATGCAAAATTTTCAAAATTTTCATGAAATTTTGGGATTTTTCACCAAAAAAGGATGAAAGTAACGCCGAAAATTTACCACCAAAATAAAGTAGAATATGTCACGAAAAAACAATCTCATAATCAGTCATTAAGGTGAAAAAGGGCTGCGTCCTTAAGGGGTTAAGCATGTATATGTTTATGGCTTTAAATTCGTAATTTCTCATTCCAGAAATGAGCTCTCGCGAGAGATGAATGCTATGTAATTAATGATGTGTGCACGATAGGGTCACTTGAGAAAGGGGGCATGTCCTTTCAAACGTCGGAAGTGTCCGGCAAACACTCACCTGTCTACCCCTTCGTGAGAGGAAGGAGGATCAGCTCCGCTATGCCTGTGAAAGGGTGAAAGTATATCGGTGGCTGGATCAGATGTCGGACGTTGATTAGTGAGCACTGTGGGTGAAGTACTTTTTGTATAGTATACATTTGAAATGTGGAGAATTCTCTGATTTTGCAATTACATCTGGACTCATGGGTGGTTGTTTACCTATAGTGCCTGCCACATCTGCAGGGGATGGCTCCATATAGGTTATTGTTACTGACACATCTTCACGGCAATAGCATCTCGTCATGTAGATGCTGGTATGCTTGGGGTTGCCATGGTTGTAGGGAGATGCACAGTTATAGTCATTTGTTTAGGTCACGGTTGATACTGGCGACAGGCAAGGGTATGTCTGCCTGTACAGTCCTGTTAAGTCTTCAGATAATGTGTTACCTGGGTCTTGTTTGGTCTACAGGAAAAATGGCGCTGCAAGATTGTTATCATCAAAGGTCTGTCATGATGTCAGGTTCATATGTATAATTTCCCTTAACAGTTATCTTTGCCTCTTAAAAGCAGGGATTTGGCATAGCACTATATATGCCTGACAAGCGTCTATCGGTTCCCCTCTCACCGGGCTGTCACACGTAAGGATACTAATTGTCATATGTCAGTTAGTATGTCAGCCTAGTCCCGTTTCGGTGTCGGGTCATTCTTTCAGAATGGGCGTGATTACCACAGCTTCTCCCAGGAGAAACTGTCAGCTAGAGTCCAGTATAAGATATGTGATGATTAATGGGACTAGTGTGTGATATTTTTTATGATATTATAAATATTGTTGTTTAACCTACTAGGTTGACTTTTGCCCTCTATAGGCGGTTCATGGCACACCTCTGACCGCTTTGGTAATGTGGATAGGGGATAAGTGTAATTCCGCTGCAGTTATCCTTTAATGATTATTCTGATGTTTCAAATACGTACTGTACATACTTTATTCCAACAACATACACAGTGGCAGATTGATGTTGATCTATTCAGCTCACTATAGTAACATAGTAACATAGTTCATAAGGTTGAAAAAAGACCAGAGTCCCCCTAGAGGCAGACTGGAGAAAGGAACAAAAAAAAGGTGAGAAGGCTGTTTAAAATAGCAGCGATCCCTCTGTACAAACTTAAGTACTCACACAAATCGCTCCAGTTCGCAAGTTTATAATATTCACTCCTCACCACCCAGCAGATATCTCAGATTTACAACTCTCTTGCAGTTCCTCTCTTTCAAAGCAACTCTCAGTCAGAGCATGCTCAGAATGAGTCCCAAACTACAATTTATACACCTATCACAGACGGCATGTGTGTAACAAAGGTACCTTAATCCCTGTTGTAATCAGCAAGGGGCAGGTATCCAGCAGTCTGGTGGAGCAATGCAGTCCTTAAAGTTGTCAATCGATGTATATCAATCATCCAGAGATGTTTGTGGCAGGATGATTCCACAGAGGGAAAGTGGGACACTGAACGCGTTTGGAGGTGCTCTCCACCTCTTTTTCAAAGTAGACTGTTGAAAAAGAGGTGGAGAGCACCTCGAAACGCGTTCAGTGTCCCGCTTTATATTTCCTGATATAACATGTTATCGATTTAATAGAAGGGACCACACTTCTGCTCATATATCAGCCATTTACTATGTTTAAAGGGGTACTCCGGTGGTTAATTTTTTTGCCTATATGGCATCTTCTTTGTAAGTTTTGTTTTTTTGCAATATACATGTGTTATATGTTTTGGCAGCATGTCTGCGTTTTGCTTACCTGTTTGTTGGGCAGTAAGTTATGTAGTTCAGAGTGTTTTCTTTTACTGTTGTCCACAGTTCTGAGTCTGCTGTGGACAAGATGTCATAGCATTTTTTTTCTCTGTCTGCATGAGAAATAAGCCACGCCCCCTTATCTCATTCAGCTGAGTACACAGCTCCTAACCTCCCCTCCTCCTGCTCTGTATTCTAAGGACGCAGGTCTGCACAGGAGAAGGAACACAAAGATGATAAGTGTTATCTGAAGTTATCTGAAGGGGAGGATGACAGGGTGCACGGGCTGGGGATGTATGGACTGCAGGGGAATAAATCTCATACTGGTAATTATCTCTATATGTGAAGGGGGAGGGGGAGGGACTCCTGAATGACACATAGTAGGAGTTGTAGTCCCTGTTGTGTGTGTGTGTGTGTGTGTATGCTAGTGTTTACAAACCAGTGTGCCTCCAGCTGTTGCAAAACTACAACTCCCAGCATGCCCTGACAGACTTTGGGCATGCTAGGAGTTGTAGATTTGCAACAGCTGGAGGCACACTGGTTGGGAAACACTGTTCTAGCCTATTCAGCATACAAATCATGTTACACCAGTGTTTCCCAACCAGTGTGCCTCCAGCTGTTGCAAAACTACAACTCCTAGCATGCCCAAAGGCTGTCAGGTCATGCTGGGAGTTGTAGTTTTGCAACACCTGGAGGCACCCTGGTTGGGAAACACTGGTGCATGCCCTACAGAGGTGTGGTTAACTACAACCCCCAGGAGACTACAGAGGCAGCATGCTGGTGTTATACCACAGACTGAAGACTCCTGAATGACACATGCTGGGAGTTGTAGTCCCTTTTGTATGTGTATGACAGTGTATCCCAACCAAGGCTGATTTATATTAGTGTGCTGTATATAAGGGGGCCGACCCGGGAAAATAGTAGGGTGGGTAAAGGGCGGAACAAAAAAAAAAGGAGCCGCCCCAAACCAGCAAGGCATGTGGCATGCTGGGATTTGTAGTTTTCAGCACAGCAAGAAACAGGAAATAGAAGCAAAGATAGGAAAACAAAGTGGGGGATAAAAAGACAACAAAGAACGGAAATAGAGTCGCCTAAACAACAAGAATAGAAATAAAACAAAACAAATAGGGTAAGTCAAAGACGGAAAACACGTTGAACACCGGAGTACCCCTTTAACCAATGATACCTTTTAGTCAACCCTGTTTTTAACTTTTTCTGACACTACTTTTGAGAAATAGGTTGTGGGCTTTGAGGAGTCACCCTCTTCTTTTGTGTCTATTTTCATTTAGAGCCTTTTGGGTGGTACCAGAGCAGACACTCAGCAATTGAGGGGGTGAGCCACATTCTCCTTGTGTTCTCCACATTTTAAAAACATTTATCTTAAATGTCACTATTCACTAAACTTTGCTAGTTAAGGTGTTTAAAAATTTTACCCAATAAAGATTTATACATTTTCTAGTTGTAAATGCAATTGGTCATTACTGTATTTTCTCTTTAAATTAGACTCTATGGGGTTTGTCTTTTGCTTCTTCATTAATCATTCATAAAAGGATCTATAGACATTACTTGGACTTTGTGTTTCTGTCGCTGCTGTTGTCTTGTTGATCTTCACAACATTGCATCATGTCCGTAAATGTTCCCTTCTGCTTTTGTTGTACTATTTAGAAGTTAAGGACAAAGCAGTACAGGCCATTGACCAGATCTGAACAACCTACTTTTTTAACATTTGCTTTGTATTTGTTTTGTTGTTGGCACAGAAAATAGCAGAGTTCCGCTATAAAGGCAACCAGCAGGGCTTTCCATTGTTCATTAATTACAGTATTGACCTTCCCAGAAAACCTGTATATCAAGTGGATTTTGTGAACAACACCTCTCCGTGTATACTACTGCTGCAACATATGTAAACTGAAAATTGGGGTTGTATAGTTCATCAACCTAGTGTAAAGCGTAGATATGGGGGATCAGCACTGTCTTCAATTAGTGCAAGATCTTCCATAATAAGCTGAGCAAAGATTCATAGAGCCAAATAATATAATATAGAATAGTATTATTATTAGGGACTGGAAGAGATAAATCTCTGCCACCCTAAGGTCCCATCACTCAACATACGAAAGATATATTAGTAGTTTGATAAGCGAACTATGAGATTGTAAACTTGGTAAGTAACTATTTAATTCTAAGACTTTGTAACAAACCAATCCATGTCATTTTAACCCCTTAACGACGCAGGACGTAAATGTACGTCCTGGTGACGTGGTACTTAACGCACCAGGACGTACATTTACGTCCTGAGCATAACCGTGGGCATCGGAGCGATGCCGGCATCATGCGCGTCAGGTCCCGGGTGTGGATCGCAGCCAGGGACCCGCCGGTAATGGCGGACACCCGCGATCCCGCGGTTGTCCGCCATTAACCCCTCAGATGCCATGATCAATACCGATCATGGCATCTGCAGCATCGCGGTCACTTAACAGGATGATTGGATCGCCCGCAGCGCTGCCGCGGCAATCCGATCATCCTGCACGGCAGACGGAGGTCCTCTCACCTGGCTCCGCTGCCTTCCGGGAGACTTCTGCTATGATCTGCCTTCCCGCAGACCAGAGCAGAAGATGACCGATAACCCTGATCAGTGCTATGTCCTACACATAGCACTGAACAGGATTAGTAATCGAGTGATTGCTTTAAATAGTCCCCTATGGGGACTATTAAAGTGTAAAAATAAAAGTAAAAAAAGTAAAAAAACAAAGTAAAAAAAATGTGAAAAACCCCCTCCCCATTAAAAACGTAAATTGTCCCATTTTCCATATTTTACCCCCAAAAAGTGTAAAAAATTATTTTATATACATATTTGGTATTGTCGCGTGTGTAAATATCCGAACTATTAAAATAAAATGTAAATGATCCCGTACGGTTAACGGCGTGACCGAAAAAAAAAAGTCCAAAATAGCTGCTTTTTTATAACATTTTATTCCCAAAGAAAATTACAGATCACAGCGCAAAAAATGAGCCCTCATACCACCGCTTATACGGAAAAATGAAAAAGTTATAGGTCTTCAAAATAGGGGGATTTTAAACGTACTAATTTGGTTTAAAAGTTTGTGATTTTTTTTAAGATCAACAGTAATAGAAAAGTGTATAATCATGGGTATCATTTTAATCGTATCGACCCAGAGAATAAAAAACACATGTCATTTTTACCATAAATTGTACGGCATGAAAACAAAACCTTCAAAAATTAGCAAAATTGAGGTTTTCTTTTAAATTTCCCCACACAAAATAGTATTTTTTTGATTGTGCCATACATTTTATGATAAAGTGAGTCATGGCATTACAACGGACAACTGGTCGCGCAAAAAACAAGCCCTCATACTAATCTGTGGATGAAAATATAAAAGAGTTAGGATTTTTTGAAGGGGAGGAGGAAAAAACGAAAAAGTAAAAATAAAATTGTCTGAGTCCTTAAGGTCCAAATGGGCTGAGTCCTTAAGGGGTTAAAGGGGTACTCCAGGGAACTAAACCCATGGCCCATCCTTTCCCTCTCATCAACTTTTTAAAATGTCTAAATATCATTTATTAGCTATAAAAAGCAGGTTCCCCTATTTTAGTTGTCACATACATGTAAGGAGTGAGGAAAAGACATCACACAGCCCTCCACTGTGCCTCTGCCCTGTACTGATGAGTCATACTTGCTTTAGTGCTAAGAGCTGGGAGGTGTGTGCAGCCTCAGTCAATCAGGCACTGTATCGCTCTGCTCACAGAGCAGGAGGGTGGGAGCTGCTCCTAGGGAGTGAGCTGGATGGCAGTCAGAGCAGAGCTGCAATGACTGCCTGTAAAATGTAGTCTTTATGCTGAAGGGGTAGAAAAGGATGGCAAGGAATATCAAGCAGCCAGAGAAGACAACAGGGGCCATGCATATCAGGCAGGATCATTTATAGGGAACATATCCAGGTAGTGTGGTGACTTTGGAGCTTTTATTTACAGATAGATAGATAGATAGATAGAGCTCCAAAAAAGCTGCACATCCACCGAATAAGGATAACATTTAAATAGGAGCACGCAGTCATAGGAGACTTGGTTAGGGACTCCAACTTCCACAAAAAAGTTAAAACTGCAGCACACAAAAAGTGTCTTTAGTGCAAAAAGGTTATATTTATTCAGGCATGCCTGGAGATGGTGGTGTGAGACTACTGAAACGTTGCACTTTTTTAAATCTCTTGCTGAGGATGGAATAAATATCACCTTTTTGCACTAAAGACACTTTTTGTGTGCTGTGTTTTTTTACTTTTTTTTTATTTTATTCAGTATAGGTAGATAGATATCTGGTAAAGGGACAGCACTGGACTCCACAGCTGTGCACGTAATCATCCAGGAATGCCAACCCGGAAAAGCATACAAGTAGTGTAGTATATTATAGCACCAAAAAGCCGGAGACTCAAAATCTTGATGGAGTTTGACTTTATTTGTTTTGGCAACAAACTGCATTTTTCAAGTATATATATCCCTGGAGAACCCCTTTAATAATGATATTCATGGGGAACATCCATCACATTTTTAATTCTTGATAGTCACAAGTCTTGTGCACTTTTCCCGCTATGCTATGCACTCTGGAATTTATAGATTTTAAATTCCTAAACTCTGCAGACCGACTGCTGTTGGTCTACTATCCCTCTATAGAATTCTATATAAAAAAAAGTATTGTTGTGCATTGGGTAACAGGCATCATGGGACATCTGTTCTGATAACAGAGATGTGACCTGCAAATTACAAAGATTATTGGCACATTCTGTACATGTATAAGATGTGAAAACCCCTTTAACTGGAGCAAATACCCCAAATAATTGTTCTTGAGTTATAGAGCAGTATGTGCATTTAGATTTCTATAAATGTTTTCTCAACTTACTATTGAATTTACTTTATTACATTTTGTACCTCACTAGTTGATTATTTATGATTTTTAAAATAAAATAAAAAGCCCCAAATAATTCCTTTATGGAGGCAGATGCATGTCGCTGTTTTATGCATACATAGGTATTGGAAGAAGCCATATTTTATTTTTTATTTTTTTCTTAAGTGGTCCATGGCAGTAGCAACGGGTTTTGCACCTGAATAATAAAGAAGCAATGGCTTTTTACATGCTGTCAAAAAAAATATCCAATTCAGGAGGGATCAACAAATATTATATATGTGTTTCTACTCCTATTTGTGCTGTTCACTGCTTAGTGTCCCTCACAGAGGTCTTCACCTAACACCTACTGTCTCTGAATGGCTGTTAAAGCTATGTGCATAGGCTTTTATAGAGGCTCTGATAATGCCTGTATATGGCGTCTTGATTATGGGCTACCTTAAGGTCAATTGATCATGACTGGCTCTACTTTCTGCCATGTAATATTTTAGCAGGTTTGGCCAAATTAAACCACCCATAGCTCGAGTTCTCACTGAACCGAACTTTTAGCAAAGCTCAGACATTCAGAAGTTTGGTTCTATGGGTTCAGTTTCATCTCTATTCATTAATTGTCCATCAGTACTAGTGTCATCACATGTCACTTAGTCCATTTAATACAGCAACCACTGACTGGTTATATGGCCTAGATGTACCATAATGTGTCTTCTCTTGACCAGATTGAGGCGCAGAATATAGGAAGTTCCCCAGTTCCCATCATAATCCTTACAAGGAGGAGTGGACTTTGCTTAATGGGCAAACATTAGTCATGACATGATACTCTGTATGGTTACCTCCTGGTATCACCCATGGAGATCTAACTTGTGCTTACTCTTTTTAATGGTAGACACGTGTATTTTTAATATCATGTTTGACCAAATCTCTTGGCATCTTATGTTTGGCTACTTTTAAAGGATGGATGGACTGGCCTGTACATGTTAGTATTATTGAACTATGGAAGTCCGATTCTTTGGTGGAGGGAGAGAGTTCAACAGGAAATAGCCATTTCACTAAAAGAAATCAGCAGTGCTGTTGTGGAATCACAACATAACCATTTGACCCCCAGACAAGCACAGATAGTTCCTAAGCATGTCTATTACTGTCTGGCAGGTAAGTATTAAAATCACCTTATGGTGGATAACCCCTTTAATTCCTCAGAGAGCTATCCCAATTTACTCAGGGTGATGTAAAAATTTCACCAACAGATAGCAAATCAAACTAAATGTTTAGGATAACAAAAAAGGCATGCTCATTTTCCTCTAGTGTCTAAAACTCTAATCTTGGTCATTTAAAATAAAAACATAGAAACATAGAATGTGTCGGCAGATAAGAACGATTTGGCCCATCTAGTCTGCCCAAAAATCTGAATCCTATCAATAGTCCCTGGCCCTATCTTATATGAAGGATAGCCTTATGCTTATCCCATGCATGTTTAAACTCCTTCACTGTATTTGCAGCGACCACTTCTGCAGGAAGGCTATTCCATGCATCCACTACTCTCTCAGTAAAGTAATACTTCCTGATATTACTGCAGAAACCTTTGCCCCTCTAATTTAAAATGATGTCCTCTTGTGGTAGTTTTTCTTCTTATAAATATGCTCTCCTCCTTTACCGTGTCGATTCCCTTTATGTATTTAAAAGTCTCTATCATATCCCCCTCTGTCTCGTCTTTCTTCCAAGCTATACATGTTAAGGTCCTTTAACCCTGGTAAGTTTTATCCTGAAATCCATGTACTAGTTTAGTATCTTCTCTGAACTCTCTCTAGAGTATCTATATCCTTTTGGAGATATGGCCTCCAGTACTGTGCACAATACTCAAAGTTTTTTTGGTGGCTTTATAATTTTTTATATACCGAAGAATGGAGTTTACATTTTAGATTGCTTTCACACTATGAGCATTCATCCATTATTAAACATCCATTTTCTGTATTGTATAATTAAAAAACGGATGTATAACAATGGATAAAATAACGGGTGCTAACAGCTGAATGTCCGGCAAAATAACAGGCACATTAATCCCTTAAGACCCGTTATAACATCCGTCATGTACCACTATTTTATGGTGTTTTAACACCTCTGCCTACAGACTCCCGCAGTCAGGACTACTACTACTCCCATCGTGGAACAGACTTGTTTCCATGATGGGAGTAGTAGTTCCCCGGCTGCGGGAGTCTGCCGGTGGCTGGGGAGGCTACATTAGTGTTTGTACTACTACCCCCATCATTGAAATGACTCTGTTCCATGATAGGGGTTGTAGTAAATGGGCTGAGGGATTGATCGCACCAGGTCTCACTTCTGAGACCCGATGCGATCAGAAGTTATTGAAAAGGGGAGTTGGCGGCATGCTCCGCTCCCCTGCGATGTATGGTGTATTTTAACTTTCACTTTTAAATTCCCGTGAGCTCTGAATGGCAGCCACTGATGAGACATTCAGGGCTCTCGGCGGGATTTTTAAACTACTAATTTGACCCACAAATGTATGCCCTCCATGCACATTTATAATAATTCATTGGCCTCAGTGTGTTTATAATAATTCATTGGCCCCAGTGTGTTTATCCTTATTCCCACCGTACGGAGATGAGCAGCATAGAATGGACATGTCCCGGCGGGCAGGGCAGCAGCGGGGACATATCTATTCTCTGCTGCTCATCTCCGTACAAAGATGAGCAGCTCAGAATAGACATGTCCTGGTGGTGCGCTAATTGTGCTACGACCAGGGCAGCAGCGGGGACATGTCGGGCGGCGTCAGTGAATGAATGAAGCCTACATGCGGGACATGTCGACTTCATTCACTGCTGCTGGTTCCCGACATGTCCCACTGCTGCACTGCTCCAAGAAGATGAGGAGCAGGCAGCGGAAGGGGAAATAAGGACACTGTGGGAGGGGGGAGAGGATAAGGATAAGCACACTGGGACCAATGAATTATTATAAACACACTGGGGCCAATTAATTATTATAAACACACTGGGGCCAATGAATTATTATAAACACACTGGGGCCAATTAATTATTATAAACACACTGGGGCCAATGAATTATTATAAATATGAATGCGGGTCATACATTTGGGGGTCAAATTAGTAGTTTAAGAACCCCGCCGGGAGCCCTCGGCACCTCGGTGGCGGCCATTCAGGGCTCCTGCCGGGGAATTTAAAAGTGAAAGTAAAAATGCACTGTACATCGCGGGGGAGCCGAGCATGCCGCCCACTCCCCTGTTTAACAACTTCTGATCGCATCAGGTCTCAGAAGTGAGACCCAGTGTGATCAATCCCTCAGCCCATTTACTACAATCCCTATCATGGAACAGAGTCATTTCCATGATGGGGGTAGTAGTACAAACACTAATGTAGCCTCCCCAGCCACCGGCAGACTCCCGCAGCCGGGGAACTACTACTCCCATCATGGAAACAAGTCTGTCCCATGATGGGAGTAGTAGTAGTTCTGGCTGCGGGAGTCTGTAGGCAGAGGTGTTAAAACGCCATAATATAACGGTACATGACTGATGTTATAACAGGTCTTAAGGGATGAATATGCCGTTATTTTGATGGACATTATTCAGCCCCATTATTCCATCTGTTATTATACATCCATTTTTAATGATACAATACAGAAAACGGACGTTTAATAATGAATGAATACTCATAGTGTGAAAGCAATCTAAAATGTAGACTCCATTCATGGGTGTGTAAAAAATTATGAAGCCATCAAAAATAAAAAATAAATGTTAATGTTAATTTTTAAACAGGGATCAATTTATGTGGGCAGGCAGGGACCTAAAAATGTAGCCGACAATAATAAAAATGTAGAAAGGGGCTATTTAAATGTAAATATAATGTATTTTTTATAATTAACTTTTCATTTTTTTTTATTAATAAAGTATTTTAATATTGTGTTTAATAAAGTGTGTGTATGTGTGTTTCCCTTTTCTCTATTTTTACTAATACTAAACTACATTACTACATGATCACTAGATCCCATGGACCCAGCATATAGGTGCATGCTGCTAGGCTAAATATACACAAACAGGAGAATACAGCAGCACACTGCTAGCACAAAGATACATATAAAACATCAAATGCTATATTGCTACAATGAAAAATTGAGGCGCCTAGCAGCATGCACCTGTATGCCGGGTCCATGCAATAGATGTGTATCAGTATGTGCTGGCCAATTTATCCTTTTTTGTATTGTATATATGGGGGGAGTGGCTACCTCCCTGTTGGTTCCTGCGCCCCATCCATCTTATAAGGTGCTGGGTGTCTCAGACCTTACAAGTCTGTTAACTGACTGCTCAGAGGCACATTCACAGTGTAGGGTCCGTCACAATGAGGTCACCTTATCGTGGTTGGATGGTATAAATTATTTGGCCAAATGGTGAGCAAAGCGCCTCAATTTTTCATTGTAGCAATATAGCATTTCATGTTTTATCTGTATCTTTGTGCTAGCAGTGTGCTGCTGTATTCTCCTGTTTGTAGATAGATAGATAGATAGATAGATACTTATTAGATAGATAGATAGATTGATAGATACACAAACAGGAGAATACCGCAGCACACTGCTAGCACAAAGATAGAGATAAATCATGAAATGCTCTGATTGCACAGAGGTACATTCACAGTGTAGGATCCGTCTCAATGAGGTCCCCTTATCGTGGTGGAATGGTCCAAACTATTTGGCCAAATGGTGAGCAAAGCAGCCCAATTTTTCATTTTTTCATTGTAGCAATATAGCATTTCATGATTGAACTGTATCTTTGTGCTAGCAGTGTGTTGCTGTATTCTCCTGTTTGTGTATATTCAGCCTAGCAGCGTGCACCTGTATGCCAGGTCCATGCAATAGTTTGGTATCAGTATGTTCTGGCCAACTTATCCTTTTTTGTGTTATACATATGGGGGGGGGGGGTGGCTACCTCCATGTTGGTTCTTGCACGCCACCCATCTTATAAGGTGCTGGATGTTCCTGGTAACTGATTGCACAGAGGTACATTCACAGTGTAGGGTCTGTCCCAATGAGGTTACCTTATCGCGGTGGGATGGTCCAAACTATTTGGCCAAATGGTGAGCAAAGCACCTACATTTTTCAATTTGTCATTGTAGCAATATAGCATTTCATGATTTATCTGTATCTTTGTGCTAGAAGTGTGCTGCTGTATTCTCCTGTTTGTATATATTCAGCCTAGCAGCGTGCACCTGTATCCCGGGTCCATGCAATAGTTTGTATCAGTATGTGCTGGCCAACTTATCCTTTTTGTGTTAAAGATAGATAGATATGAGATAGACGGATAAGATAAATGTTTGCTTGTGCTCTCAAATATCTTCAGGTTACTAAAAGAGATGTACATAAACATATATTTTTTAACAATAGGGCCATCAGGCACTGTAGAAATATAAAAACTTAAAAAGAATATCTGAAGATATGTAAGAAAACATCAAAGAAAGATATTCCAGGGCTGCTGCTCCTCAGATGAAGGAGAATGCTGAATGTTCCCTTGGCGCGGCTCGCTGCATAGGTCAGAGGAAGAAAAACAAGAGGCTCTTAAGTCTAGTCAGAGTCCAGCTTTACCTCATACATGTCTGTGATGCACCGTAAGCAACAGCTCAAGGAATCAATACTTGAAAATCCCTGGATTCAGTAATTTATTTATTGATTTAGTTTTCTGGTAAGCATGCTCTGCCAGATGTCTGGATAGTTTAGATGTTAAGGGTGAAGCACCCGTCTTTATTTCCCTTTTACTACCAGTTTGTGTTACGTATTATTTATGCTGTGTTTATGCATTTTACGTTTGTTATAGGGTCTTTACTAGATTAAATCAAAAGTGTGATGTTTAAAGATAAAAATAAATACATTGCAAAAAGTACATATTATTAATCTTGAAAATTAGGTAATATATTTTAAACTCACTGTTTACATGAGCAGATCTAATTTTCTAAAATACACCAAGAAAAGGAAATGGATAGCACTCACCGGTAATATTGTGCATAAAATTCTTCTTTATTTATTTTGCAGTCATCGTTAAACAGTGGCAAACTGACAACGGCATGTTGCAGCCAGGGACAGATAAAGGCTGCCTGGAAGATGGTGCACTTCATTATGATGGCTCCCCCGACCGTTCCCCCACATTAGGTGCAGTATAAGTCCCTGCACATTAGGGGTGCAGTACAGTTCCCCCACATTAGGTGCAATACAGTTCACCCACATTAGGTGCAGTACAGTTCCCCCACATTAGATGCAGTACAATTAGCCACATTAGGTGCAGTATAGTTCCCCCCATTAGGTGCAGTATAGTCCCCCCCCACATTAGGTGCAGTATAGATACCCTCCATTAGGTGCAGTATAGATACCCTCCATTAGGTGCAGTATAGTCCCCCCCCCCATTAGGTGTAGTATAGTTCCCCCCCCATTAGGTGCAGTACAGTTCCCCCACATTAGGTGCAGTATAGTTCCCCCACATTAGGTGCAGTATAGTTCCCCCATTAGGTGCAGTACAGTTCCCCCATTAGGTGCAGTATAGTTCCCCTCATTAGGTGCAGTATAGCTCCCCCACATAAGGTGTATTATAGTTCCCCCCATTAGGTGCAGTATAGTTCCCCTCCATTAGGTGCAGTATAGTTCCCCCACATTAGGTGCAGTATAGCTCTCCCACATTAGGTGTAGTATAGTTCCCCACATTAGGTGCAGTACAGTTCCCCACATTAGGTGCATTCAGGGCCAGCGTTAGGGGGGGGGCAACCCAGGCAATTGACTAGGGCCCCCATCCCCCAGGGGGCCCCCTGCCGGCTGCTCAGTAGGGGGGGGGCAACTGTTTTAAAGTGCCCGCTGCGTCGGCTGCTTGTTAAAGATAAGCAACCCGGCCGCGTTCACTTTAAAACCGTGACCAGTGGCAGACCCGGACACTTCAGCTTTCACTTTTTTTTCACATTTCCTTACCTAGCCGCGCTCCGCAGGCTCAGGTAATGCGGCGGGTTTTGTGGGCTGTGTGAATAATATGACGAGTGACTGTTACGCCGAGCGCTCCGGGTCCCTGCTCCTCCCCGGAGTGCTCGCGGCGTCTCTCTCTCTGCAGCGCCCCGGTCAGACCCGCTGACCGGGAGCGCTGCACTGACATTGCCGGCGGGGATGCGATTCGCACAGCGGGAAGCACCCGCTCGCGAATCGCATCCCAAGTCACTTACCCGTCCCGGTCCCCGGCTGTCATGTTCTGGCGCGCGCGGCTCCGCTCTCTAGGGCGCGCGCGCGCCAGCTCTCTAAAATTTAAAGGGCCAGTGCACCAATGATTGGTGCCTGGCCCAATCTGCCTAATTATCTTCCACCTGCTCCCTGGCTATATTACCTCACTTCCCCTGCACTTCCTTGCCGGATCTTGTTGCCTTGTGCCAGTGAAAGCGTTTATTGTTGTCCAAAGCCTGTGTTCCAGATCTCCTGCTATCCTTATTGACTATGGACCTTGCCGCCTGCCCCGACCTTCCATTACATCTGACCTTGCCTCTGTCTAGTCCTTCTGTCCCACGCCTTCTCAGCAGTCAGCGAGGTTGAGCCGTTGCCAGTGGATACGACCTGGTTGCTACTGCCGCAGCAAGACCATCCCGCTTTGCGGCGGGCTCTGGTGAAAACCAGTAGCAACTCTAGAACCAGTCCACCGACACGGTCCACGCCAATCCCTCGCTGACACAGAGGATCCACATCCAGCCTGCCGAATCGTGACAGTGACGTGTTCTGCCGGGTCCTCTATGCGGCGTCAGAGACGTCACTCCCCATTTCCTGCAGCACCGGTGTAGTGAAAAAAACTGTGTCGTGAAGCATTCTGTGTCCGGCTGCAGGAAATGAGGAGTGACGTCCCTGATGCAGCATAGAGGACCCGGCAGGAGACGTCACTCGTCATATTATCCCCACAGCCCACAAGACCCGCCACATTACCTGAGCCTGCGGAGCGCGGCCAGGTAAGGAAATGTGAAAAATAGAAAAAGTAGGGGGGGGGGAGAGGGGAACTATACTGCCAACCTAATGTGGGGGAACATACTGCCAACCTAATGGGGGGGGGGACTGCAACCTAATGTGGGGGAACATACTGCCAACCTAATGGGGGGGGGGACTGCAACCTAATGTGGGAGAACATACTGCCATCCTAATGGGGGGGACTGCAACCTAATGTGGGGGAACATACTGCCAACCTAATGGGGGGGGGGAAACTGCAACCTAAGGTGGGGAGGGAACATACTGCCAACCTAATGGGGGGGGGACTATACTGCCAGCATAATGTGGGGGAACATACTGCACCTAATGTGGGGAAACTATACTGCCTACCTAATGGGGGGGAACATACTGCCAACCTAATGGGGGGGGGGGGAACTGCAACCTAATGTGGGGGAACTATACTGCCAGCCTAATGTGTGGGAACATACTGCACCTAATGTGGGGAAACTATACTGCCTACCTAATGGGGGGGAACATACTGCCAACCTAATGGGGGGGAGGACTGCAACCTAATGTGGGGGAACTATACTGCCAGCCTAATGTGTGGGAACATACTGCACCTAATGTGGGGAAACTATACTGCCTACCTAATGGGGGGGACATACTGCCAACCTAATGGGGGGGAACTGCAACCTAATGTGGGGGAACATACTGCCTACCTAATGGGGGGGGGGCTGCAACCTAATGTGGGGGGAACATACTGCCTATCTAATGTGGGGGAACATACTGCACCTAATGTGGGGAAACTATACTGCCTACCTAATGGGGGAACATACTGCCAACCTAATGGGGGAGAACTGCAACCTTATGTGGGGGAACATACTGCCTACCTAATGTGGGGGAACATACTGCCTACCTAATGTGGGGGAACACATTGCCAACCTAATGTGGGGGAACATACTGCCAATCTAATGTGGGGGATATATACTGCCAACCTAATGTGGGGAAGCTATACTGTCTACCTAATGTGGGGGAACATACTGCCAACTTAATGTGGGGGAACTATACTGCCAACCTAATGTGGGGGAACTATACTGCCAACCTAATGTGGGGGAACTATACTGTCTACCTAATGTGGGGGAACTACAACCTAATGTGGGGGAACTACAACCTAATGTGGGGAAACTATACTGCCAACCTAATGTGGAGGAACTACAACCTAACGTAGGGGGGGGGGGGACTATACTGCCAACCTAATGTGGGGGAACTATACTGCAAACCTAATATGGGGGGAACAAACTGCAAACCTAATTAGGGGGAACTGCAACCTAATGTGGGGGAACTATACTGCCATCCTAATGTGGGGGATCTATACTGCCAACCTAATGTGGGGGAACTATACTGTCTAACTAATGTGGGGGAACTATACTGTCTACCTAATGTGGGGGAACATACTGCCAACTTAATGTGGGGGAACTATACTGCCAACCTAATGTGGGGGAACTATACTGCCAACCTAATGTGGGGGAACTATACTGTCTTTCTAATGTGGGGGAACTACAACCTAATGTGGGGGAACTATGCTGCCAACCTAATGTGGGGGAACTACAACCTAATGTGGGGGGAACTGTACTGACAACCTAATGTGGGGGAACTATACTGCCAACCTAATGTGGGAGAATTATACTGCCAACCCAATGTGGGGGAACTATATTGCCAACCTAATGTGCAGGGAACTATACTGCCAACCTAATGTGGGGGACTATACTGCCAACCTAATGTGGGGGAACTATACAAAAATATAACATTGTACTATTCTGATCCCTATAACTTATTTTTTTGTATATGGGGATGTATGAGGTCATTTTTTGCGCTGTGATTTGTAGTTTTTATCAATACCATTTTTGGGGCCCCTCTTTTGATTTTGCCTAGGGCCACGCTAAGCCTAAAACCGGCCCTGGGTGCAGTACAGTTCCCACACATTAGGTACAGTACAGTTCCCCCACATTAGGTGCAGTACAGTTCCCCCACATTAGGTGCAGTATAGTTCCCCCACAATAGGTGCAGTATAGTTCCCCACATTAGGTGCAGTATAGTTCCCCACATTAGGTGCAGTATAGTTCCCCCACATTAGGTGCAGTATAGTTCCCCCACATTAGGTGCAGTATAGTTCCCCCACATTAGGTGCAGTACAGTTCCCCCACATTAGGTGCAGTATAGTTCCCCCACATTTGGTCCAGTATAGTTCCCCCACATTAGGTGCAGTAAAGTTACTCCACATTAGGTGCAGTATAGTTCCCCACATTAGGTGCAGTAAAGTTACTCCACATTAGGTGCAGTATAGTTCCCCACATTAGGTGCAGTACAGTTCCCCACATTAGGTGCAGTATAGTTCCCCACATTAGGTGCAGTATAGTTCCCCCCATTATTTTCAGTATAGTTTCCCCCCATTAGGTGCAGTATAGTTCCCCACATTAGGTGCAGTATAGTCCCCCCACATTAGGTGCAGTATAGTTCCCCCACATTAGGTGCAGTACAGTTCCCCCACATTAGGTGCAGTACAGTTCCCCCACAATAGGTGCAGTATAGTTCCCCCACATTTGGTGCAGTATAGTTCCCCCACATTAGGTGCAGTAAAGTTTCCCCACATTAGGTGCAGTATAGTTCCCCCACATTAGGTGCAGTATAGTTCCCCCACATTAGGTGCAGTACAGTTCCCCCACATTAGGTGCAGTATAGTTCCCCCACATTTGGTCCAGTATAGTTCCCCCACATTAGGTGCAGTAAAGTTACTCCACATTAGGTGCAGTATAGTTCCCCACATTAGGTGCAGTAAAGTTACTCCACATTAGGTGCAGTATAGTTCCCCACATTAGGTGCAGTACAGTTCCCCACATTAGGTGCAGTATAGTTCCCCACATTAGGTGCAGTATAGTTCCCCCCATTATTTTCAGTATAGTTTCCCCCCATTAGGTGCAGTATAGTTCCCCACATTAGGTGCAGTATAGTCCCCCCACATTAGGTGCAGTATAGTTCCCCCACATTAGGTGCAGTACAGTTCCCCCACATTAGGTGCAGTACAGTTCCCCCACAATAGGTGCAGTATAGTTCCCCCACATTTGGTGCAGTATAGTTCCCCCACATTAGGTGCAGTAAAGTTTCCCCACATTAGGTGCAGTATAGTTCCCCACATTAGGTGCAGTACAGTTCCCCACATTAGGTGCAGTATAGTTCCCCACATTAGGTGCAGTATAGTTCCCCCCATTAGGTACAGTATAGTTTCCCCCCATTAGGTGCAGTATAGTTCCCCACATTAGGTGCAGTATAGTCCCCCCATATTAGGTGCAGTATAGTCCCCCCACATTAGGTGCAGTACAGTTCCCCCACAGACATACAGCCTTCAGCCATATACAGTGTATGGCTGGAGGCTGTATGCCTGTTTATTGCCCCAGTATTCCGACCACCACTCCTCCTGTCCGGGGTCACGATCTACTGCTATGGCCTAAGGGCCATAGCAGTAGGTCCCGGGATCAGAGAAAAGTGGTGATCAGAACACTGAAGATGAAGTGCTACCTCCCGGCGGCCAATGCATTTTTAAAGTTAATGCGGGGCCGCAGAGAGGTAACAGGGACATCCTTGTGTCCTGAAAAGATTTTTTGGGACACAGATGTCCCGAATGTGACGGGGGCCCCCTGCAGGCACGGGGCACGGAGCAGGCGCTCCATGAGCGCCAATGATGATCCGGCCCTGGTTGCAGGTCTTGAAGAGATCTTGCACACAGATGCGCAGGGCAATTTAGGGCTGAATGAGAAAGTAGATCTACAGTGGGGCCAAAAAGTATTTAGTCAGCCACCAATTGTGCAAGTTCTCCCATTTAAAAAGATGAGAGAGTCCTGTAATTTTCATCATAGGTATACACACAGTAGGAGCAATTAAAGTGCCCGGAATGTGCTATAAAACTTAGCTTTTAATTGCTTATCAAAAATAAAACATTACAAAAAAGTGTCTGGGTGATGTGTAATGTATTCGGTCTATATATCCTCAAAATCAACGGTCAATCACTGGGCTCTGCAGGGCCCAGCCAGCCCAGTCTGACCAATCACCGAGGGTGTAATACTGAAAACACCACAGGGTGAAAAGTATTCTATAAACCACAACGTGTTTCTACCTACTGGTACATAGCATACAAGAAAAAAGAAAGATAGCCAGCACAACAGCCTAATACACGGGTGCATACTGCCATGGCATCAGAGTATACAAAAAAAGAGGATTGCAGCAGCACACATTGGTCAAAAAAATTGAGGCTCTTAGCGCACTTTTTGATCAAAACGTGTCCCCCATCCACCACGGGGAGGTGGCCTCATTTAGGATGGAACCTAGCACAAATTCTGAGCCTAACACTCAACTATCCACTCACCTCTGCTGGGCATATAGCCTCTGACTGGGTGACATGCTGGATCCATTTAAAACTCCATCTGTGAGAAAGGGGGAGGGGTGCACAGCTAAAGAGGGTGCCATTTCCCCCTGAATTGTACATACAAGAAAAAAGAAAGATAGCCAGCACAACAGCCTAATACACGGGTGAACACTGCCATGGCATCAGAGTATACAAAAAAAGAGGATTGCAGCAGCACACATTGGTCAAAAAAATTGAGGCTCTTAGCGCACTTTTTGATCAAAACGTGTCCCCCATCCACCACGGGGAGATGGCCTCATTTAGGATGGAACCTAGCACAAATTCTGACGCTCAGAATTTGTGCTAGGTTCCATCCTAAATGAGGCCACCTCCCCGTGGGGGATGGGGGACACGTTTTGATCAAAAAGTGCGCTAAGAGCCTCAATTTTTTTGACCAATGTGTGCTGCTGCAATCCTCTTTTTTTGTATACTGGTACATAGCAGGTGTCATCAAGAGGTATAGTACATAACAATATAATAACCAATAATGCAGGATTATAACGCAGAATCCTACAATATTCATAAACCTGTTAAGAAAGAATTGGCAGACCTCAATCATAGTAGAAAGTAACACTTTATTATGTGTCCCAGGAGCCTGTAAAAAGAGAAACTATCCCTACAGTAAAAGCTCAATACAAGCCAATTCACATTATGGTATAGACATATAGCAGTGAATCCTGTGGGAGAGAAAGGCTATCCCTTTTGGTCACAAGTTGTGTACTAGGAGGTCTGTAACAGATCACAGCCGAGTTCCCTGGTTCCACGGTTATCTGGACTGCATAGCGCATAGACACGTCCCGCTTGTAACCAGGTACCGGAGGTGTCCGCATCCTCTCGCCTACTGCGGCGAGATGAGACGCCACATCTCGCCGCAGTAGGCGAGAGGATCCGGACACCTCCGGTACCCGGTTACAAGCGGGACGCGTCTATGCGCTGTGCAGACCAACTAACCGTGGAACCAGGGAACTCGGCTGTGATCTGTTACAGACCTCCTAGTACACAACTTGTACACAATCCTAGTACACAATCCTAGTACACAATCCTTTCTCTCGAACTGGATTCACTGCTATATGTCTATACCATAATGTGAATTGGCTCGTAGTGAACTTTTACTGTAGGGATAGTTTCTCTTTTTACAGGCTCCTGGGTCACATAATATAGTGTTACTTTCTACTATGATTGAGGTCTGCCAATTCTTTCTTAACAGGTTTATGAATATTGTAGGATTCTGCATTATAATCCTGCATTATCGGTCATTATATTGTTATGTACTATACCTCCTGATGACACATGTTATGTACCAGTAGGTAGAAACGCGTTGTGGTTTATAGAATACTTTTCACCCTGTGGTGTTTTCAGTATTACACCCTCGGTGGTTGGTGAGACTGGGCTGGCTGGGCCCTGCAGAGCCCAGTGATTGACCATTGATTTTGAGGATATATAGACCGAATACATTACACATCACCCAGAAACTTTTTTGTAATGTTTTATTTAAAAGCTAAGTTTTATAGCACATCCCCGTCACTTTAATTGCTCCTACTGTGTGATTTTGATGCTGGATGCTTTCTTCAATAATCTTGGGGGTGCGTGGACCCCGAACATTTGGATTTGCGCAATAATAATATCATCATAGCTATACCTCAACTATGAGTGACATAACGAGAAATCCATAAAATCACATTGTCTGATTTTTAAAGAATTTACTTGCAAATTATGGTGGGAAATAAGTATTTGGTTAATAACAAAAGTTCATCTCAATCCTTTGTTATACACCCTTTGTTGGCAATGACACAGGTCAAATGTTTGCTGTAAGGCTGCATTCACATCACGATTTCTCCATCCGACCTGAGTACACGATTTTTACAACTTAAAATCGTATGAACTCGTATATAAAGTCGGATCCATTGACCTCCATTAAAAAATCGGATCCATTACACACATTCGATTTGATCCACATCCGATTTCACACGATTTTTGTTCGGGTCTGAAATCGGGGTTGACCACAATTTCTGACCTAAACAAAAATCGTGTGAAATCGGATGCGGATCAAATCGGATGTGTGTAATGCATCCGATTTTTTAATGGAGGTCAATGGATCCGACTTTATATACGAGTTCATACGATTTTAAGTTATAAAAATTGTGTACTCAGGTCAGATGGAGAAATTGTGATGTGAATGCCGCCTTAGTCTTCACAAGGTTTTCATACACTGTTGCTGGTATCACTCTAGAAGAGTGATGTTTTGGGGCGGTCGCTGGGCAACACAGACTTTCAACTCCCTCCAAAGGTTTTCTATGGGGTTGAGATCTGGAGACTGGCAAGGCCACTCGAGGACTTGCACTGCATGATTTGAGTTCCTGGTGGCGTAGTGGGTTACTGATGGTGGCCTTTGTTACTTTGGTCCCAGCTCTCTGCAGCTCATTCACTAGGTCCCCCCATGTGGTTCTGGGATTTTTGCTCATGGTTCTTGTGATCATTTTGACACCACGGGGTGAGATCTTGCGTGGAGCCCCAGATCGAGGGAAATTATCAGTGGTCTTGTATATCTTCCATTTTCTAATAATTGCTCCCACAGTTGATTTCTTCACACCAAGCTGTTTGCGTATTGCAGATTTTGTCTCCCCAGCCTGGTGCAGGTCAACAATTTTGTTTCTGGTGTCCTTCGACAGCTCTTTGGTCTTGGTCATAAAGGAGTTTGGAGTATGACTGTTTGAGGTTGTGATCAGGTGTCTTTTATACTGATAACAAGTTCCAAGTGGTGCCATTAATACAGGTAACGAGTAGAGGCCAGAGAAGACTCTTGAAGAAGTTACAGGTCTGTGAGAGCCAGAAATCTTGCTTGTTTTTTTAGGTGACTAAATACTTATTTTCCACCTTAATTTGAAAATAAATTCTTTAAAAATCAGACAATGTGATTTTATGAATTTTTTCTCTCTCATTATGTCTCTCATAGTTGAGGTATACCTATGATGACAATTACAGGCCTTTATCATCTTTTTAAGTGGGAGAACTTGCACAATTGGTGGCTGACTAAATACTTTTTTGCCCCACTGTAGGTTTCTTTTATAAGTAGTAGTGTCTTTTTGAATTATCTATGATTAAGGTTACTTGAGTATCGATATTATTCACTGTTTAAACTGGTTTTTAATCACTTGTAATTTTTTATGTGACTACGCCTTTCCGATGACGTCAGATTTGGCAGGTATATCACCGGCACTGAGGCCCTTGGAAGGCGTGATCTGATGATCACGAAAACTGTCACTCCGATTGCTTTTGCTCTGGTGTCCGCGCCCCCCACTGCAACATGCCATTGTCAGTTTGCTACTGTTTAATGAAAAAGGTGAGAAAAGGGAGAGCGCTTCTTGGTGTGATAAAAGAGAGATAATCAGTATAAAAGGGAAATAAGACAGCAGCTCACCAGATGTGGTTGTGCAACGTCATACAAAAGAATGGTAAGCGCATCAAGAGATAGTGTATCCGCAGCCCTCCAGCTAGGCAAGGTATTCAATCGGTCTGGCTTCAAGGAGAACGCTCCATGTGGCGCAGGATACAAAAGGAATGGAGATCAGATAAAATTGAGGTTATTTATTTCACAAGATGCAACGCGTTTCGCTGAGGGAAAGCAGCTTCATTCATGCCTGATGAAGCTACTTTCCAGCAGCAAAACGTCATTAGACCCCCCCATGTCGGCGATCGGCGCAAATTGCAAGTGAATTCACACTTGCGATTTGCGCCGATTCCGGGTCATTACGGGTCTATGGTGACCCGGTGACCCGGAATAGAAGGGGGATCGCGGATGTCTAAGACACCCACGATCCCCCTAAAGCGATAGGAGTGAGGTGGCACTGGTGCCACCCCTCCTATCCCTGCTATTGGTGGTCTAGACGCGACCAACAATAGCAGATCAGGGGCGGAGGGGTTTACTTTCGTTTTCCCCGTCCTGCCCTCCCACAATAGGAGGGGCAGAAAGGGGAAAACGAAGAGGACCGGGCGCCGACATCCACTTACCCCTCCGGAGGCAGCGGAGCGACGGGGATTGGCGGGCGGTGACGGAGATCTGCGGTGGCGTGCGGCAGAAGAGGACGGCTCCCGAATGCGACGGAAGCCGGTGAGTAGTTGCCTAGCAACATCTAGAGGGCTACAGTCTGAGACCACTATAGTGGTCTCTAGACTGTAGCCCTCCAGATGTTGCAAAACTACAACTCCCAGCATGCCCAGACAGCTGTTTGCTGTGTGGGCATGCTGGAATTTGTAGTTTTGCAACAGCTGGAGGTCTACAGATTAGAGACTACTGCACAGTGATCTCTATACTGCCCTCTAGATCTTGCAAAACTACAACTCCTAGCATGCCCACACAGCTGTTTGCTCTCTGGGCATGCTGGGAGTTGTAGTTTTGCAACATCTGGAGGTCCACAGTTTGGAGATCACTGTTCAGTGGTCTCTAAATTGTAGCACTCCAGATGTTGCAAAACTACAAATTCCAGCATGCCCACACAGCAAACAGCTGTCTCAGCATGCTGGGAGTTGTAGTTGCGTACCTCCAGCTGTTGCATAACTACATCTTCCAGCATGCCCTTCTTTGATCAGTCATGCTGGGAATTGTAGTTTTGCAACAGCTGGAGGCACACTGGTTGGAAAATACTGAGTTAGGTAACAGAACCTAACTCAGTAATTTCCAACCAGTGTGCCTCCAGCTGTTGCAAAACTACAACTCCCAGCATGTACTGACAGACCGTGCATGCTGGGAGTTGTAGTTTTGCAACAGCTGGAGGCTCACTGGTTGGAAAATACTGAGTTAGGTAACAGAACCTAACTGAAGGTTTTCCAACCAGTGTACCTCCAGCTGTTGCAAAACTACAACTCCCAGCATGTACTGACAGACCGTGCATGCTGGGAGTTGTAGTTTTGAAACAGCTGGAGGTCCCCCCCCCCCCCATGAGAACGTACAGGGTACATTCACACGGGCGGGTTTACAGCAAGTTTCCTGCTTCAAGTATGAGCTGCGGCAAATTAAATATAGTAATAAAGAGTAATAATAAAGAGTAAAACACTACATAAACACCCCCTTACACTGCCCCCCCCCCCCCCCCCCACAATAAAAATGAAAAATGTATTGTACGGCAGTGTTTCCAAAATGGAGCCTCCAGCTGTTGCAAAACAACAACTCCCAGCATTTCCGGACAGCCACTGACTGTCCAGGCATGCTGGGAGTTTAGCAACAGCTGGAGGCACCCTGTTTTGGAATCACTGGCGTAGAATACCCCTATGTCCACCCCTATGCAATCCCTAATTTAGTCCTCAAATGCGCATGGTGCTCTCTCACTTTGGATCCCTGTCGTATTTCAAGGAAATAGTTTAGGGCCACATATGGGGTATCGCCGTACTCGGGAGAAATTGCACTACAAATTTTGGGGGGCTTTTTCTCCTTATGCCCCTTATGTAAAGGAAAAGTTGGGGTCTACACCAGCCTGCTAGTGTAAAAAAAAAAAAAAATTACACTAACATGCTGGTGTTGCCCTTTACTTTTTATTTTCACAAGAGGTAAAAGGAAAAAAAGACCCCCAAAATTTGTAACGCAATTTCTCCTGAGTACAGAAATACCCCATATGTGGGCGTAAAATGATCTGCGGGTGCACAACAAGGCTCAGGAGTGAGAGCGCACCATGTACATTTGAGGCCTAAATTGGTGATTTGCACAGGGGTGGCTGATTTTACAGCGGTTCTGACATAAACCCCAAAAAATAAATACCCACATGTGATCCCATTTTGGAAACTACACCCCTCATGTAATGTAATAAGGGGTACAGTGAGCATTTACACCCCACAGGTGTCTGACAGATTTTTGGAACACTGATCCGTGAAAATGAAAAATGTAATTTTTTTGTTTGCACAGCCCACTGTTCCAAAGATCTGTCAAACGCCAGTAGGGTGTAAATGCTCACTGTACCCCTTATTACATTCCGTGAGGGGTGTAGTTTCCAAAATGGGGTCACATGTGGGGGGGGTCTACTGTTCTGGCACCACGGAGGGCTTTGTAAATGCACATGGCCCCTGACTTCCATGCCAAACAAATTATCTCTCTAAAAGCTCAATGGCTTTCCTTCTCTTCTGAGCATTGTAGTTCGCTCGCAGTGCACTTGACGTCCAAACATGGAGTATTTCCACACTCAGAAGAAATGGGGTTACAAATTTGGTGGGCATTTTCTCCTATTACCCTTTGTAAAAAAGTTAAATTTGGGGAAAAACCAGCATTTTAGTGGAAAAATATTTTTTTTCGTTTACACATCCGACTTTAACAAAAAGTTGTCAAACACCTGTGGGGTGTTAAGGCTCACCGTACCCCTTGTTACGTTCCTTGAGTCGTCGTTTCCATAATAGTGTGCGATGTGGTTTTTTTTGCTGTCCTGGCACCATAGGGGCTTCCTAAATGGGACATGCCCCTGTCACGATGCCGGCTGGCAGGTAGTGGATCCTCTGTGCCAGAGAGGGATTGGCGTGGACCGTGCTAGTGGATCGGTTCTAAGTCACTACTGGTTTTCACCAGAGCCCGCCGCAAAGCGGGATGGTCTTGCTGCGGCGGTAGTGACCAGGTCGTATCCACTAGCAACGGCTCAACCTCTCTGACTGCTGAAGATAGGCGCGGTACAAGGGAGTAGACAGAAGCAAGGTCGGACGTAGCAGAAGGTCGGGGCAGGCAGCAAGGATCGTAGTCGGGGGCAACGGCAGGAGGTCTGGAACACAGGCTAGGAACACACAAGGAAACGCTTTCACTGGCACAATGGCAACAAGATCCGGCGAGGGAGTGAAGGGGAAGTGAGGTATAAATAGGGAGTGCACAGGTGAACACACTAATTGGAACCACTGCGCCAATCAGCGGCGCAGTGGCCCTTTAAATCGCAGAGACCCGGCGCGCGCGCGCCCTAGGGAGCGGGGCCGCGCGCGCCGGGACAGGACAGACGGAGAGCGAGTCAGGTACGGGAGCCGGGATGCGCATCGCGAGCGGGCGCTACCCGCATCGCGAATCGCATCCCGGCTGGAGACGGTATCGCAGCGCACCGGGTCAGTGGAGCTGCCCGGAGCGCTGCGGTAGCGAGAGAGAAGCGAGCGCTCCGGGGAGGAGCGGGGACCCGGAGCGCTCGGCGTAACAGTACCCCCCCCCCCCCCTTGGGTCTCCCCCTCTTCTTAGAGCCTGAGAACCTGAGGAGCAGACTTTTGTCTAGGATGTTGTCCTCAGGTTCCCAGGATCTCTCTTCAGGTCCACAGCCCTCCCAATCCACCAAAAAGAACTTTTTTCCTCTGACCGTCTTGGAGGCCAGTATCTCTTTCACTGAGAAGACGTCAGAAGAACCGGAGACAGGAGTGGGAGAAACTAATTTGGGAGAGAAACGGTTGATGATGAGTGGTTTAAGAAGAGAGACATGAAAGGCGTTAGGAATACGGAGAGAAGGAGGAAGAAGAAGTTTGTAAGAGACAGGATTAATTTGGCACAAGACTTTGAAGGGACCAAGATAGCGTGGACCCAGTTTGTAACTGGGGACACGAAAGCGGACATATTTAGCGGAGAGCCATACCTTGTCTCCGGGAGCAAAAATGGGGGGAGCTCTTCTTTTCTTATCGGCAAACTTTTTCATGCGAGATGAAGCCTGTAAAAGAGAATCTTGGGTCTCTTTCCATATGGTGGAAAGATCACGAGTCACTTCATCTACAGCGGGCAAACCAGAGGGCAAGGGAGTAGGGAGGGGGGGAAGAGGGTGACGGCCGTACACCACGAAAAATGGGGATTTGGAGGAAGATTCAGAGACTCTAAAGTTATACGAGAATTCGGCCCATGGTAGAAGATCTGCCCAATCATCCTGGCGGGAGGAAACAAAATGTCGTAAATAATCACCCAAGACCTGGTTAATTCTTTCTACTTGTCCATTGGATTGAGGATGATATGCAGAAGAAAAGTTTAATTTAATCTTGAGTTGTTTACAGAGAGCCCTCCAGAATTTTGACACGAATTGGACGCCTCTATCCGAGACTATCTGTGTGGGCAACCCGTGAAGACGAAAAATGTGTACAAAAAATTGTTTAGCCAACTGAGGCGCTGAAGGTAGACTAGGAAGAGGGATGAAATGTGCCATCTTGGAGAATCGATCAACGACCACCCAAACAACAGTGTTGCCACGGGATGGGGGTAGGTCTGTAATAAAATCCATACCAATCAGAGACCAAGGCTGTTCGGGGACAGGCAGAGGATGAAGAAAACCAGCGGGCTTCTGGCGAGGAGTCTTATCCCGAGCACAGACAGTGCAGGCTCGCACAAAGTCCACGACATCCGTCTCCAGAGTCGGCCACCAATAGAAGCGAGAGATGAGTTGCACAGATTTCTTGATGCCTGTATGACCTGCGAGATGGGAGGAGTGACCCCATTTGAGGATTCCGAGGCGTTGGCGTGGAGAGACGAAGGTCTTTCCTGGAGGAGTTTGCCTGATGGAGGCTGGAGAAGTGGAGATCAGGCAGTCAGGAGGAATGATGTGTTGCGGAGAGAGTTCAACTTCCGAGGCATCCGAGGAACGAGAGAGAGCATCGGCCCTAATGTTCTTATCGGCAGGCCGAAAGTGAATTTCAAAATTAAATCGGGCAAAGAACAGAGACCACCTGGCCTGGCGAGGATTCAGCCGTTGGGCAGACTGGAGATAGGAGAGGTTCTTGTGATCGGTGTAAATAATAACAGGAAATCTTGATCCCTCCAGCAGATGCCTCCATTCCTCAAGTGCTAATTTAATGGCTAGAAGCTCTCGATCCCCGATGGAGTAGTTCCTCTCCGCCGGAGAGAAGGTCCTAGAAAAAAAACCACAAGTAACAGCATGCCCGGAAGAATTTTTTTGTAGAAGGACCGCTCCAGCTCCTACAGAGGAGGCATCAACCTCCAATAGGAAGGGTTTAGATGGGTCAGGTCTGGAGAGCACGGGAGCCGAAGAAAAGGCAGACTTGAGCCGTTTAAAGGCGTCTTCCGCTTGAGGAGGCCAAGACTTGGGATTGGCATTTTTTTTGGTTAAAGCCACGATAGGGGCCACAACGGTAGAAAAATGTGGAATAAATTGCCTGTAATAATTGGCGAACCCCAAAAAACGTTGGATAGCACGGAGTCCGGAGGGGCGTGGCCAATCTAAGACGGCAGAGAGTTTGTCTGGATTCATTTGTAGTCCCTGGCCAGAGACCAAGTATCCTAGGAAAGGAAGAGATTGGCATTCAAACAGACATTTCTCTATCTTGGCATAAAGTTGATTGTCACGAAGTCTCTGAAGAACCATACGGACATGCTGGCGGTGTTCTTCTAGATTGGCAGAAAAAATCAGGATATCGTCCAGATATACAACAACACAGGAGTATAAGAGATCACGAAAAATTTCATTAACAAAGTCTTGGAAGACGGCAGGGGCGTTGCACAGGCCAAAGGGCATGACCAGATACTCAAAGTGTCCATCTCTAGTGTTAAATGCCGTTTTCCATTCATCCCCCTCTCTGATGCGGATGAGATTATAAGCACCTCTTAAGTCCAGTTTGGTAAAGATGTGGGCACCTTGGAGGCGATCAAAGAGTTCAGAGATGAGGGGTAGGGGGTAGCGGTTCTTTATCGTGATTTTATTAAGACCGCGGTAGTCAATGCAAGGACGTAGAGAGCCATCTTTTTTGGACACAAAGAAAAATCCGGCTCCGGCAGGAGAGGAGGATTTACGGATAAAGCCTTTTTTTAAATTTTCCTGGATGTACTCCGACATAGCAAGAGTCTCTGGGGCGGACAGAGGATAGATTCTGCCCCGGGGTGGAGTAGTGCCCGGGAGGAGGTCAATAGGACAATCATAAGGCCTGTGAGGAGGTAGAGTCTCAGCTTGTTTTTTGCAAAAAACATCCGCAAAGTCCATATAGGCCTTAGGGAGACCGGTTACAGGGGGAACCACAGAGTCACGGCAAGGGGTACTGGGAACCGGTTTTAGGCAGTCCTTGAAACAAGAGGGCCCCCAACTCTTGATCTCCCCAGTGGACCAATCCAGGGTTGGGGAATGGAGTTGAAGCCAGGGTAGTCCAAGGAGGATTTCGGAAGTGCAATTGGGGAGGACCAAAAATTCAATCTTCTCGTGATGAGGTCCGATGCACATTAGAAGGGGCTCCGTGCGGAAACGTATGGTACAGTCCAATCTTTCATTGTTTACACAATTGATGTAGAGGGGTCTGGCGAGACTGGTCACTGGGATGTTGAACCTGTTGACGAGAGAGGCCAAAATAAAATTTCCTGCAGATCCGGAATCCAAGAAGGCCATAGTAGAGAAGGAGAAGGCAGAGGCAGATATCCGCACAGGCACAGTAAGACGTGGAGAAGCAGAGTAGACATCAAGGACTGTCTCACCTTTGTGCGGAGTCAGCGTACGTCTTTCCAGGCGGGGAGGACGGATAGGACAATCCTTCAGGAAGTGTTCGGTACTGGCACAGTACAGGCAGAGATTCTCCATGCGGCGTCGTGTCCTCTCTTGAGGTGTCAGGCGAGACCGGTCGACCTGCATAGCCTCCACGGCGGGAGGCACAGGAACGGATTGCAGGGGACCAGAGGAGAGAGGAGCCGGGGAGAAAAAACGTCTTGTGCGAACAAAGTCCATATCCTGGCGGAGCTCCTGACGCCTTTCGGAAAAACGCATGTCAATGCGAGTGGCAAGATGGATGAGTTCATGTAGGTTAGCAGGGATTTCTCGTGCGGCCAGAACATCTTTAATGTTGCTGGATAGGCCTTTTTTAAAGGTCGCGCAGAGGGCCTCATTATTCCAGGATAATTCTGAAGCAAGAGTACGGAATTGTACGGCGTACTCGCCAACGGAAGAATTACCCTGGACCAGGTTCAACAGGGCAGTCTCAGCAGAAGAGGCTCGGGCAGGTTCCTCAAAGACACTTTGAATTTCTGAGAAGAAGGAGTGTATAGAGGCAGTGACAGGGTCATTGCGGTCCCAGAGCGGTGTGGCCCATGACAGAGCTTTTCCAGACAGAAGGCTGACTACGAAAGCCACCTTAGACCTTTCAGTAGGGAACTGGTCCGACATCATCTCCAAGTGCAGGGAACATTGGGAAAGAAAGCCACGGCAGAATTTAGAGTCCCCATCAAATTTATCCGGCAAGGATAGTCGTAGACCAGAAGCGGCCACTCGCTGCGGGGGAGGTGCAGGAGCTGGCGGAGGAGATGATTGCTGAAGCTGTGGTAGTAGCTGCTGTAGCATCACGGTCAGTTGAGACAGCTGTTGGCCTTGTTGCACTATCTGTTGTGACTGCTGGGCGACCACCGTGGTGAGGTCGGCGACAACTGGCAGAGGAACTTCAGCGGGATCCATGGCCGGATCTACTGTCACGATGCCGGCTGGCAGGTAGTGGATCCTCTGTGCCAGAGAGGGATTGGCGTGGACCGTGCTAGTGGATCGGTTCTAAGTCACTACTGGTTTTCACCAGAGCCCGCCGCAAAGCGGGATGGTCTTGCTGCGGCGGTAGTGACCAGGTCGTATCCACTAGCAACGGCTCAACCTCTCTGACTGCTGAAGATAGGCGCGGTACAAGGGAGTAGACAGAAGCAAGGTCGGACGTAGCAGAAGGTCGGGGCAGGCAGCAAGGATCGTAGTCGGGGGCAACGGCAGGAGGTCTGGAACACAGGCTAGGAACACACAAGGAAACGCTTTCACTGGCACAATGGCAACAAGATCCGGCGAGGGAGTGAAGGGGAAGTGAGGTATAAATAGGGAGTGCACAGGTGAACACACTAATTGGAACCACTGCGCCAATCAGCGGTGCAGTGGCCCTTTAAATCGCAGAGACCCGGCGCGCGCGCGCCCTAGGGAGCGGGGCCGCACGCGCCGGGACAGGACAGACGGAGAGCGAGTCAGGTACGGGAGCCGGGATGCGCATCGCGAGCGGGCGCTACCCGCATCGCGAATCGCATCCCGGCTGGAGACGGTATCGCAGCGCACCGGGTCAGTGGAGCTGCCCGGAGCGCTGCGGTAGCGAGAGAGAAGCGAGCGCTCCGGGGAGGAGCGGGGACCCGGAGCGCTCGGCGTAACAGCCCCCCAAAAACCATTTCAGAAAAACTCACTCTCCTAAATCCCATTGTTGCTCCTTCGCTTCTGAGCCCTCTACTGCACCCGCCGAACACTTGAAATACACATATGAGGTATTTTCTTACTCGAGAGAAATTGGGTTACAAATTTTGAGAGGATTTTTTTTCTTTTACCCCTTGTAAAAATTCAAAAACTGGGTCTACAAGAACATGCGAGTTAAAAAAAATGAAGATTTTGAAATTTCTCCTTCACTTTGCTGCTATTCTTGTGAAACACCTGAAGGGTTAACACACTGACTGAATGTCATTTTGAATACTTTGAGGGGTGCAGTTTTTATAATGGGGTCATTTATGGGGTATTTCTAACCAGAAGACCCTTCAAATCCACTTCAAACCTGAACTGGTCCCTGAAAAATTCCGATTTTGAAAATTTTGCGAAAAATTGGAAAATTGTTGCTGAACTTTGAAGCCCTCTGATGTTTTCCAAAAGTAAAAACTCATCAATGTTATGACGCAAACATAAAGTAGACATATTGTATATGTGAATCAATATATAATTTATTTGGAATATCCATATTCCTTATAAGCAGAGAGCTTCAAAGTTAGAAAAATGCGAAATTTTCAAATTTTTCATGAAATTTTTGAATTTTTCACCAAGAAAGGATGCAAGTATCGCCGAAAATTTACCACTAACATAAAGTAGAATATGTCACGAAAAAACAATCTCGGAATCAAATTTATAAGTAAAAGCATCCCAGAGTTATTAATGCTTAAAGTGACAGTGGTCAGATTTGCAAAAAATGCTCCCGTCCTTAGGGTCATAATGGGCTCCGTCCCCAAGGGGTTAATCATAATTCCTAGTTCCTTGTCTGTTGGATGCTTTACCTGATACTTACTCCTTGATACCCCATTTTACGGCCCAGAAGCTAAATAGTTTGGAGTAGCTGTATTTGTCTAGTGATTCAGATGCAAAATACCATGCCAAGTGGTACTACACTTGGTCAAGACTCCTGCCTACTCCTGACTATGTTCCTGTTTAGATTCTAGGATACTGCACCTGATATCTTTGGTGCTAATTTTGGTTGGGGTTAGCCTGCTCCTAGATTATGCCTTGCTTTGTTCTTCAGGCCCTGGCCCAGCTGGTTATTATTTTTTCTTGATTAAACTCCTGGTCTGATCTGGTCTTTTCCTTGTTCTTGATGTCTATGGATTCTTACCAAGGCCTATTTCTGGTCCCTGTTCCTGGTTATGTCTCTGGTCTGCTTCTAAATTCTGTTGTCTCCTTTTACATCCGTGGTCTGCTCCTGGATGCTGACCCTCGTATATTCTGGGCCTGTTTCTGGACCCTCTTCTTGATATTTCCTATTTCCAGTTTCTGGTTGGATATTTTCCTAGTTATAGCCCCTAGCCTGATTCTGGTCTGTGACCATGCCTCAAGATTGCCTCCACAGACCTGTTACGTATCCTAGGGCCTGACTTCTCAATCCTGTTCCATGTTCAGCACATGGTATTGTCTCTGTCCTGTCATCACTGCTGCTTCTGTCTGTGAACTGGTGACTGTTCTGGAGTATCACCCTGCAGTCCACACCCCATTGTTACAACCAGAAGATCTCTTAGACTCCTCACCCCAGTTTGGTCAGTAGAAAATCAGTTGAATCCTAAGGAGCCACTTTCAAGCCACTAAAAAAACATTACTAACAGTGATTTCACAATTTACAGTATTATTGCACTCCATAATATTATATCAAGGAGTAATGGCACAAAAAATATAATGCAGCAATGTCACAGCACAAGAATAACAGTTGGGCCATATGATATGACAACTAAACAGTCAGAAAAACAAACATATGAAAGTCTGTAACAATACAAGCAACAAACAACAAAAATATACACTTACCAGTATATGACGATAATAATGGGAACAGATGATGGCAAAATTGATTCACTGGGAAAGAAATAGGTTAGAACAAGGCACAAGAAAAATACAAGGAACAACAGCGTATATCCTATAATATGCACAGTAGACATGAACGATATTTAAAGAAAGGCTAACCAATCAGAAAATAGTATTCACACAAGCCCTGAGCTGAAAAGATAGATCAGCTGAAACACAACAACCAGATGTTATGAAGTTTCGTAGAAACTGCCCCAACAAACTAATAGGAAAAGACAAAATGTCAGGATGATCCCTACTATTCATCCCAACTTGATACTTTGGTGGTTGCCTCCATTTGCATGTTATGGGTTTATTGGGGGAAAAAAAGTTTTTCTACTTGTGGTACATCACTTTTCGAGACTGATGTTATTTTAGTTTAAGGATAATGGTGTATATGTTCATTTAACTACTGCATCTGCTTAAAGATATGTAAAGAAAGCAGCCTTAAAAGCTATGGGCACCTTTGTATTGACATTTTTTTAATGTTGATTTGTAAAAATGTCCTACCATTAAGCTGTTACTCAGAAAAAGATAAGTCCACCAGAAAGACTTTCTGATCTCTCAGTATTAGAGATAACAGCATTGAGGGAGAAGGGGGATACACACCAGCTTAATTTATAGACAGAGGGAAGAAAACCATAAAATGGGTATTCTGGGATTTTTACAGGGGCTGTAAAGTTAGTGTAGTTCATATCATAGTGTATGAAACTGTGTTTCATGGTGGTCTCTCAATTCTTCTGTGCCCCATGGTTTATTTTTAACAGCATACAGAATGAGTGTCGTCTCAGGTTTTCACAGGTTGCAGTGCAGTCCGAGACATTACATCACTACTCAGAGGGAGCCTGTCTTTGCTTTAATGGGTGGAGCGACCGCTGGGTGAGAGGAAGATCATTCTGCAAGAATTGTAATTATTCAACAGCTGGAAACACCCTGGTCAGAAAAACACTGGTCTATTGCATTGAAGGAAACATGTGTGTTCCAATGGGTGGGGTAGCTGATATGTGGGAGCGAGAAAAGTGACCTCACACTTACAAACAAGGAATTATGGAATTTGTAGTTTGAGGGAATGAACTCCAACAGGAAATAGGCAGTTCAAAAAAAGATCACCTCACCTTCATGGTAATCTCACAACATAGCCATTTAGCCCCAAGACAAGTGTGGATTCTTCCTAAGCATGTCCATTACTGTCTGGCAGGTACATAATAAAATCACCTTTGGTGGATATTCCCTTCAAACGGTAGGTCCCTACAGGATGGATGGAGAGAGAGAGGAGAGCAGATACAAAGCAGTCTGCAGTTAAGAAGTGTTTTCTCTGCTTCTCTACTCTATAAAAAAAAAAGATTCTCAGAGGCTGCTTTTGAGTAGTGTACCTCTTTGTGAGGGATTGATGACTGCTAGACATGTCTATACAATGCATCACTGGCGTAAGAGAGTCAGAATGGTAATTCTGACGAATTATTTAGTTTCAACATTTGTTTGAAATATATATATATATATATATATATATATATATATATAGTAGCCCTTGGGAGGTGTATGGTAGGGATGGTATGAAGTTGGTATATGAGGGGTTAATATTAACCCAGTCACTCGTGATGCCAGGGTGAGGGCTGGTATGCTGAATCTATGTTCCAGCCTATCGCCGCCCTTCCCAGAAGCGATAGGTGCAATGAAATGACTGAAGGTCCACAAGCAGATTTAACTTGAACTTGAATAACTTTACTGCAGTGCTTGCAATATCCGATGCGTAGTAACAGTTTGCCACTCACTTTACATGGTATCATGGGATTGCTTACATCACAGGATCTATATACATTGCAAAAACCCAAAATGAGGCTGGAGATACCAAAGTGAGGCCTGGAACGCATCCAGAATGAGGCTTGGAACGCATCACATGACCCCAAGGCCCTGCAACACCATGGAAACCAGTAATTAACCATTTATATACAGAAATAATGCTATATACATTATTCTATGGATAAATTAGAAATCTATATACTATAATAGAGGTGACTAGGGGCGGACTGACTAACAGATATTACTAAGTCCTAGGGACTCTGGCTACGGGGACCCATAGATAAATAAGAACCGAATGAAATGCGGTACTGAGACACTATATATATATATATATATATATATATATATATATATATATATATATATATATATATATATATTTCTCAAAAACAATTAGCCAGCTTCAGTTTTTGATAACAATGCTGTTAAAAGACATGATAACATTTATTTAATTGAACGGTTGGGGAAATAAGACATATTCGGACATGCTCAATGCTTCAGTTTTGATACATTATAATAGCCCTAATCTGAATATAATGCATTGTGCAGTTCATTCTGCATATCAGAATCTTGAGAAACCAACCTTGAAAAGCTTTCTTGGAAGCAGAGAAGAAGCCAGACTTTTCATACTGCCAGTTAGGGAAATAGAGCCTGACATTGTATATTCTAAGCCAGAGGGAAAGAGCCTGGCTTGTGGTACCAAAGGACAGAGAAATAGAGCTTGACTTCCTGTGCTCAAACCAAGACAAAACAAAGCCTGGTTTGTATTATCATAAGCCATGGACGCAGAGACTGGTTTCTTGCATTAGAAGTCGGAGTAATAGAGCTTAACTTTTTACTTTAGAAGCCAGAAAATAAAGCAGAAGTTCTTTTTATCAAATTCCAGATCAGCATGGCTGTACTGTCATAGTGCTCCCTCCAGAAGGATATTGAATCAAGTCCATGCTGCGCCCCTGTGATCTAACGTTGTACTGGAAAAGATATTGACTGCATTATAATAAGAAAAACTGTATTAGAATCCAAATGCCATTTCAACAAGATCAACAAATATATTTCCTTAAAGGGGTACTCCGCCCTTGACATCTTATCCCCTATCCAAAGGATAGGGGATAAGATGTCTGATCATGGGGGTCCCGCCACTCGGGACCCTCACGATCTCCCTGATGCACCTGGTGTTTGTTTAGAGCGTCGGGTGCAGCTCCGGAGGCTCGTGACGTCATGGCCGTGCCCACGCTTGTGATGTCACGGCCATGTCTCCTCAATGCAAGTCTATGGGAGAGGGCGTGACGGCATTGAGGGGGCATAGCCATGACATTATGAGCGAGGCGTGACTGTCACGTCACGAGCCTCTGCCCCACATCGCCAGTCATTCAGCACAGACCAAAGTTCGCTCCCTGCACTGGATGTCTGGGGGGCCACAGCCGAGATTGTGGGGGTCCCCAGCGGCGGGACCCCCGCGATCAGACATCTTATCCCCTATCCTTTGGAAAGGGGATAAGATATCTAGGGGTAGAATACCCCTTTAAAGGGACAATCTGGGATTAAAAAAGGGTCTCCATTTTAATGCTAGAGAATTCCACTCCTGCTAATGGTCTGTATCAGGTATATAAGATCAACTCCGTCATTAATGCAGTCGAACTTCATTACCAAACAAAGCTATTGACCAGAAGTGATACAGTTTCTTGACTGAAGTAAACCCATACCTGATCAGGGTCCTATGGTGCTGATCATCTCCGTTATTCTACTCAGCATGGTGCTGGGAATCACTATTGCAGGGTTGGGCCTCGCAGCAAGGAGGACTGGTTGGCTGAGGGACAGGACACGGAGCCAACCTGAACTTAGTGTCCAATGCTGTTGCTCGGTGGAGTATTTAAAACAGGCACTTACATAGGGCAAGTGCCCGTGAATCAAGTAGGTGTGAAATTGCTCCTATGGTTTCTGAATGAAAAGACTGTGTACCTGGTAATCCCTTAGCTCGTGGTTTCTGAAGATAACAAGTTGACCATTCTACTTCCTTCCTACATTTTCTTATTTTTTGTGTGACTTTTGGCTGGGTTCACACTAGGGAATATCCGGCCAAACAAAGTTCAACTGAAGATTTCGAGTGCGGTCAGCACCAACTGAATTAGTGGGCGCTAGGACCGAATGGTAGACGACAATGTCTGCGTCGTGGGCTCTGCCTGAAGAATAGGCAAGGCCATTCTTTTGGCAACAAAATTTCAGCAGCTGAACGTTTGCCACTGAAATTCCGTAGTGGGGTCTGTGCAGCAGAATCCCATTGCCAGCAAGGAATTCCTTTTTGAAACCTAACCTATGACTCGCACCAGTATTCAGTCATCACATCCAGAAGATACAGCCTGAGTCCATGGCTGCCATGTCCACCCAGCCTTGCCACAGCCTATGATGAAGTCACAGGGTAGTGTTGAATATTGGTAGCTCCCTTAAAGGGAATGTGTCACCATTTTATTTTTGTTATAAATAAAATTATTCTATCAAGATAATGTATTTAATTTATGTATTTAGTTCTTTATTAATAAAGTGTGTACTGGGGGTTGCATTGCTGTAGCCTATTTGAGGTGTGTCACTTCACAAAACCTACATAGTTGCTTTATGGCAGGCACAGGGCATAAGTGTTTCGCAGAAAAGCATGGGCTGCTTACTGCACATGTGAATAGCACAGGCTAGGTTAAATGAATGGGGGAGCCAGCACCATTTTCTTGAAGTCCCTGAGGAGCAGTGACCTATCAAGAGACATCTAGTCTGTTCTTTACCACTCTTCAGACACCAACAAAACTGTGACAGTGGAAATGAAAAAACTTCAATACCCCCTCCTCCTTCTTTTGCACATAGACAGGAGGAAGGTAGATGGGCCAAGTTCTTTTGCAGCAGCCAGAAAAGTTCTTTTTTTCACCAGATTCCTCATGTCAGCTCCCTCTGCTGGTCAACAGTGGGAGATATGACAAGTTATACCATATTTTTCACCGTATAAGACACAGTTTTTCTTCCCTAAAACTGGGGGGGGAAAGTTGGTGCGTCTTATACGGCGAATACACACCTATCGCGGTGGTCCCTGCAGCCATCAACAGCCGGGACCCGCGACTAATACAGGACATCACCAATCACGGTGATGCCCTGTATTAACCCTTTAGACGCGGCGATCAAAGCTACCTGCCGCGTCTGAAGCAAAAGTGACACTAACCCGGCTGCATCGGGAGGGACCTTACCTGCCTCCTCGGTGTCTGCTCCGTGCCGGGATCCCCTGCATGGCTGGTGCTCTCCTTCGTCGTCATCACTTCATTGTGCACGCCGCCCTGTCATCCAATAGAAGCGGCAACGGGGACACCCCGGGGATGCGGCGACAGCGGTGGAGGGTGACATCCAGGGCAGTGGTGACGAGCGGTGACGGGTCCGGAGCGGTGGGGACAGGTAAGTACAACTTCCTATACCAGTGGTCTTCAACCTGCGGACCTCCAGATGTTGCAAAACTACAACTCCTGGCATGCCTGGACAGCCAAACGGCTGTCCGGGCATGCTGGGAGTTGTAGTTTTGCAACATCTGGAGGTCCGCTGGTTGAAGATCACTGTGACCTATACTTTACATTGTATTCTAGATTTTCCTAATTTAAAATTGGGTGCGTCTTATACGCCAGAGCGTCCTAAAGGGCGAAAAATACGGTAATATAATTTTTCATATTTTGTGACAAGTATTTTTATTTTATTTTTATATTTCCAAAAATATTTTAAAAATGTGAAAAAACTATTTAACCTCTAAAAGAAAAAAAATCACATTTGGTGACACATTCCCTTTAAGTTCATCTGGTTGTCATTCTACCCAAACCCATAGTCCGTAATTTCACAACCCCTTTACCTTTAAAGTGCAAATTTGACTAAGTTAAGGGAAAATTTATTGCAGCCCCATGAACCTCCATTTAATCATGAGAATTACTTAAATTCTAGGAAAGTGTCCTACACTACATTAAATTACATAGAAATTACAGAGAAGATTTCAGAGTAGCTCGTATAGATGCTCAGATAAAATGGCAGGGAAGTCAGGACTGCATAGGTAGATAGATACCGAATGAAGCAACAAGTAGTGTATAAACCAACCATCAAGGTGAGTGCTGAGGAGTTAGTTGCAGATCATCCTGCAACTAATTGGGTATTTTTTTGCAACTGGTGTAGGCACCCTGGATGGAAAACACTGGTCTTTTGAATGGAATGCAGCTCATTTGTGATTCAGTGGGTGGGGTGGCTGATGTGTGGGAGGGAGGAAACTATGGGATGTGTAGTTTGAGAGAACGAACTCCAACAGGAAATACCCAGTTCACAAAAATATAGCCGCAGTGTTATGGTAATCTCACAACATAACCATTTAGCTCCAAGAGCAAGCACAGATCCTTCCTCAGCTATGTGTTGGATCACGTGACAGGATGATGGGATCCTGTATGCTCTGTGCCTCCCGAAGCCTCCCGGACCTCAATCTCTCTCCACCCCCTCCTCCCCTGAGTTAACCCAGCTAGAGTCTGCAGCAAGCATGGCTAACCTTGTCCCGGGGATGAGGAAGGTCCTGATGGAAGGTCCTGATGGAAGAAGCCCCAGTCCCTGTTCTGGGCGATGGAAGGCCACAATGTGGTGGGCTGCACTGGGAAGAGCTGGGTGTGGCTAGGGTGGAGATGCGGCATGTCATGAGGGGCCGCGCTGGATCATGGATCCGACCCGAAAGTATTGGCCGGCATCTTAGCTGGGCACTCATTAGAGAAGCTGGTGGTGGGGTTCGGAGATCTGTGCACTATGAGAGAGTACAGAGCCCTGACCGGGACCGACAAGTGGCCACAGCGCACGGGTAGGGAGTCCGGTGTTGAAACAGCTGAAGGTGAGCAGGCTATAAACACATGGAGCAAAAAGAAAAGGACAAAGTGGTGGAAAGAGTATACGCTCCATTTGTAACTTTAACAGGGGAGGAGAGGTCTATTGACTGAATGTAGATTTTAAACAGCCCCAAAATTTTAAGGACTGTGAAATTGTATGGACAGTAAGGAACACTTTCTTTGGAAAAATGACTGTGTGTGATATAGACTGGAACGGAGAAAGGTTAAAGGGGTACTCCCGTGGAAAACTTTTATTTTTAAATCAACTGGTGCCAGAAAGTTAAAAAGATTTGTAAATTACTTCTATTAAAAAAATCTTAATCTTTCCAGTACTTATTAGCTGCTTAATACTACAGAGGAAATGGTTTTGTTTTTGGAATACAGAGCTCTCTGCTGACATCATGACCAAAGGGCTCTCTGCTGACATCTCTGTCCATTTTGAGAACTGTTCAGAGTAGGAGAAAATCCCCATAGCAAACATATGCTGCTCTGGACAGTTCCTAAAATGGACAGAGATGTCAGCAGAGAGCACTGTGGTCATGATGTCAGCAGAGAGCTCTGTGTTCCAAAAATAAAACCATCTACTCTGTAGAATACAGACCCTAAAAATTACTGGAAAGATTAGGATTTTTTTTATAGAAGTAATTAACAAATCTGATAAACTTTCTGGCACCAGTTGATTTAAAAAAAAAAAAAAAAAAGTTTTCCACGGGAGTACCCCTTTAACTGAATTGAATGAACTGAGGCTCCTTATTTATATGGGGTATCCCCATAGTAAATGACACCACTATTGAATGGTTATTATTAAAGGCACCTGATGCAGTTGCAGGAATATAACTCTTAGTATAAGGATTGTGTTTAAACTGGAAATAAAGAACCTTTTTATGGATACTGGATGCTCATGTGATGTTAAAAGAGACATAAGACTGTAATGAAATGGACTAAAAAAGGGAATATAGGAGGCAGCGTATTGTTTCTAAAATGGAAAAGGTCCTCCTCCTACCCTCCCTTCCATTGCCCCCCCCCCCATTAGTATACTAAGAGACTGAAGAAGGAAAAAAGCTGATCCTTTCTATTCTAGGCAGTAAATATTACTCCAGATTAAGCACAGGAGCCTACGAGCGAGAAGACGGAGGAAACAAGTGCTTATGAAATAAGATGGAACAATGGGATAAGTTAAATCAGCCCCAAAGTCTAATGGGGGTATATTTATATATTTATAGGCCTGTGGGGAAAGATAATACAGACTCCTAGCTGCATAGTTTATTTTGTCTAAGGGTCAGGAGAACCTGACAGTGAAATGGCCACCAAAGTTCAAACAAGAAGATCCGGTGGAGGGGGAGAAAGTTTAAATACTAATACTTCTAAAATGGTTAAGTTCTTTAACCGCTTAAGGACGGACCCATTTTTTACCAGGCTCTTTTTTTTTATATACTTGACATGTATCTCTTTAAATGGTAATAACTTTAGAACGCTTTTTCTGAGCGGAACGATTCTGAGATAATTTTTTCGTGACATATTGTACTTTATATAAGTGGTGCATTTGTGTTGACACATGCAGCATTTTTGTGAAAAACTCGAAAATATTGTGAAAAATTAGATTTTTTATTTTTTTTATTTTTATGGTGTACACTGTGCAGTAAAAGTGATGTTATATTTGTTCTGTGAGTCAGTACGGGCTTATTTTTTTTGCAGAATGAGCAATACTTTTTAGTGGTATCATTTTTGCGATACGTGCTACCTTTTGATCTTTTTTATTCCGCTATTTTTACCAAAATTGGCGAATTTTGCACTTTTTTTTCTACGGCGTTCACCGAGATAATTTACATTATAGTTTTATATTACACATTATTACGGACGTGGCAATACTATGTATATGATATGTGTTTTTGATCTTTTTTGGTGATAATACAGGGCTTTTTTATTACATTTTTTTACACTTCATACATGGAAGTGAAAAATAGAGGAATTTAGGTAAAGGTTAACCCGGGTTAAATTGAGGGTGGGGTTGGGGAGGGCTAGCCTGGCACAACAATGGTTAAATATAGAGAATAGAGAAAAGGTTGTCAATGGGTAACAACAAGGAAGAGGGCAGGATGATAGTGTGGAATGTTAGAGGAGTTAAAGAGTAGCTAAAAAGAATTGCAATTTTTGATAGGGTGAAGAATTATTTGTAGTAGCTTGGGGGGTGTAGGTATGGGGAGTGTAGCTGTGCAGGTAATAAAGGGTGTTTGTTAACCCTTGCTATTCGTGACGCCAGGATGAAGGCTCCTCAATAAAGCTTTTCCTACCGCCGCCCTTCCCAGGAACGATAGGGAGGTAGATGATACTGAGTTTAAGTAGTGAGTAATAATGTATTGTCCACAACCGGAAAGCTTCTGTAAACAGCGTTAACTTCACTGAAGATTTTCTGTACACTTCATCAACATGACAGTCTCTCATTAATACAGCTTCCTTTTGGAGATTGACAATGGTTGGGACTTTAGCTTTAAGAGTCCCTAGACTATTGCGCTGCTCCACTGGATTTAGGGGAATTAGTTGCAGTCCAGTAGTCAGGCTAGTATTAGCAGGAATTAGTATAAGACTCACGATTTTTGGTTCTGCTGAGGCCGTAGGTTTTGAGGCCTAGTGTGTCGTGGAAAGTTGCGTAGCACACCGTCCTGTTAGTCCGGCATCCACGATAGCAGCAACCCAAGAGATTGATAATTGTACACAGCTCCCTTATATGGACTAAAGCTAATTGGTCCATACGAATGTCAATCACCATTACAGAGAATTCTGGATAACACGTTACCCAAGGACCTCCTAAGGTCCTGTAACATACCATAGAGGTTACTAGCTTGTTCACATGATGGAAGGTCCTGTGACGCTGAACAAGGCAAGTACTATACAGTCTCCTATATAATAGAGATATAATTACTAATATATACATTTATTAATATACAAGTTAAACTTAAGGAGAGGCGACTAGGGGCTGTCCCACCTGAGGAACCCTACCTGAACGTAGTTACTCTGACTTTGGGGACCTCTACACTAGGTACTGGATGCAATACGGTACCGGGACACCATATATTTACCTGCAATAATGTTTGATTGAGACTCACCTCACCAAAGACTCTCTCCACTTGATAAACAAATAATGGACAAAAATGGAGTTTCATTCAACACTATCATTCTATTCTTCAGGGGTATAAGTGTTAATCCATAACAAAGTTAAAAGACAAATCTACTGTTCGCTCTGTGACTCAAGGGGGAGATATGTGTTTATATATGCAGAGTGGGAGGATAGGGAAGTAATTTTAGCGTTTGTGTATATTCCACCACCATTTATTCTTGAAGCGCTTTTTAATCTGATTGAATATGTAAAAGATAAGAATTATAGAGCTCTATATTTCATGGGTGATTCTAACTGTGTAATGGACAGAATCAGGGACCGGAAGTGAGTTATAGTGGGTAATAATTTGACCTGGTTAGCAAAATTTGTGAAGATGTGGGACTGAGAGATGTGTTTAGAAGTAAATACCCAGATAGAGATATTTTTTCCTGTTATAGCACATAACACAAAAGGGCATCAAGGATTGATCTGTTTTGAGTGAATCGGGTGAATGATAGCGCCCTGCATGGTATTAAAAGTATGACATATGAACCCAGGGGAGTGTCAGATCATACCATGATGGTGTGTAAAAGACATATAGGAGGTGCACACAATAAAAGTAGAAAGCTGAATATTAATCCCCATTGGATAGGTATTGAAGAAATAACAAAAGGGGTGGAGGAAGAAATAAAGTCCTTTTGGGCGATTAATAAGGGCACAGTAAGCCTGCACACGGTATGGGATACACTAAAAGCATATCTAAAGGGGTATTCTATATAGAAATATAGCAAGATTTAAAAGGGAAAAGAAAAAGGAAGAGGTAGATTTATTGGAAAATATTTAAAAAAAACTTGAAGAAGAGTATGTCATGGGGAAAAGTAATAAGACCTGGGAAGAACTAACGCAGGTACAAGATCATTCTAAATATTTGTTGTGAAATAAAGCACAACATAAGATATTTTGGGGGGGGGGGGCAAAAAAAATTTGTAGAAGGAGGGAGACCTACTAAATGGATACCAGGTATTAATAAAAATCAAAAGGGAAACCGGGAAATGTATTATTAAAAATCAAAAGCGTGCCTCGAAATGAGGAAGGTAGGATAGTTAATGAGAATGTGGAGATGGAGAAAATAGCGCAGGCATACTATCAAAACTTATATCAATCAGAAAAAATGACGAATAGTATTGCAATAAAAAAATATTTGGAGGAGATAGATATCACTAAGATTAATAAAAAAACACACAAAATAGCGCTCCGTAGTGCAATGAAAAGATGGTAAGGTTCTGCAAGGTAGTTATTGGAAGCGCTTACCTAGATGTTTGTGCTGTCAGGCAGGCACAACACTAGTGAGAGTATACAATATATTTCCAAAATGCAGCCAATGCCATCCACCAGGGAACTAGTGTCCGACAATACACAAAGAAACCTCAAAACCACTCAGGGACTCGTCCGGCGCAAATCAGGAGATAGCGGTACCGCTAGTGAAGCAGTATAGGACCCAGTATAGTACGGTCAATATCAATTTATTAAGAACAACGCGTTTCAACGCCAGAGCAGGCGTCTTCCTCAGGTTCATATGCACAATGAAAAAATTACAAAAATATATAGAACAACCACCGTATCACAGTGTTAAAACAATAAAGTAGTTGACTTACGTCACGCCATGAACTCGCGTTGTTTATGCTGTAATATTATTCAGGACAATTGCAGTTCCTTTCAATCAAATATTATTATTCAATCGCATCCCAAGTCACTCACCTGTCCCGGTCCCCGGCTGTCACGTCCTGGCGTGCGCGGCTCCGCTCCTTAGGGCGCGTGTGCGCCAGCTCTCTAAGATTTAAAGGGCCAGTGCACCAATGATTGGTGCCTGGCCCAATCAGTCTAATTAGCCTCCACCTACTCCCTGCTCATATAACCTCACTTCCCCTTCACTGCTTTGCCGGATCTTGTTGCCTTGTGCCAGAGAAAGCGTTTATAGTGTTTGCCTTATCATTGTTCCTGACCTCTTGCTATCGCCATTGACTACGAACCTTGCCGCCTGCCCCAACCTTCTGCTACGTCTGACCTTGCCTCTGTCTTGTCCTTCTGTCCCACGCCTTCTCAGCAGTCAGCGAGGTTGAGCCGTTGCCGGTGGATACGACCTGGTTGCTACCGCCGCAGCAAGACCATCCCGCCTTGCGGCGGGCTCTGGTGAATACCAGTAGCAACCTAGAACCGGTCCACCGACACGGTCCACGCCAATCCCTCGCTGACACAGAGGATCCACATCCAGCCTGCCGAATCCTAACAACTGCAATTGTGAATCCACATACTTGGTGTATTTACTAGAATGCCCGTGTGGTTTACAGTATGTGGGCGGCACCGTTCAGACGGTGCGGTCCCGCATTAACACCCATCGGTTTAATATCAAAAGGGGTTTTCATTTGCACAGTGTATCTGCACAGTGTATTTGCACAGTGACCTTGCCTCTGTCTTGTCCTTCTGTCCCACGCCTTCTCAGCAGTCAGCGAGGTTGAGCCATTGCCGGTGGATACGACCTGGTTGCTACCGCCGCAGCAAGACCATCCCGCCTTGCGGCGGGCTCTGGTGAATACCAGTAGCAATCTAGAACCGGTCCACCGACACGGTCCACGCCAATCCCTTGCTGACACAGAGGATCCACATCCAGCCTGCCGAATCCTAACAACTGCAATTGTGAATCCACATACTTGATGTATTTACTAGAATGCCCGTGTGGTTTACAGTATGTGGGCGGCACCGTTCAGACGGTGCGGTCCCGCATTAACACCCATCGGTTTAATATCAAAAGGGGTTTTCATTTGCACAGTGTATCGCAACATTTTGCACAGTACCATGAAAATAATCCAGAGCTTTTAAAATGAATTGTAATTGACATAATACCAATAGATATGAGAGATCGGTTCCGTAGATTAATTAACAAAGAATCATACTGGATTTATAAGTTAAAATGTTTACACCCTGATGGTTTGAATGAAACCATTGAAAATACGGTATAGGCAATATATTCATATATTCAAATATTCAAATATCTCTGCAATTTTTTTATATGCTGCTATTGGTATATGCATATGTGATGCTCTGTTTTTTATGTTTTTATGATATGTCCGTTTTAATGTACTTACTTATGTTTTGTAACCTCCACTGACTTCCGTCAGTGGATTTTTTCATTGTGCATATGAACCTGAGGAAGATGCCTGCTCTGGCGTTGAAACGCGTTGTTCTTAATAAATTGATATTGACCGTACTATACTGGGTTCTATACTGCTTCACTAGCGGTACCGCTATCTCCTGATTTGCACCGGACGAGTCCCTGAGTGTTTTGGAGGTTTCTTTGTGTATCCCTAAGATTAAAGAAGAAGATAAAAAGGTGTTTAAATGCGGACATTAGTCTAACTGAATTGCAGGGGGCCTAAAATCTTTTTCTAGAAACTGTGCCCCAGGCCCAGATGGGCTAGTGTTTGAAATTTATAAAAAAAATTATAGACCCACTATTATTTCACTCAACGGAAGTTATAAATGAATTTTTGATAAAAGGGGAATTGTCCCAATCAATGATGGAGGCAGAAATCATTTTAATTCCCAAAAAAGGTAAGGATAATACTGAAATTGAGGCGTACAGAGTGATTTCTCTGTTAAACACAGATGATAATTTTTTTTCTAAAATGTGGGCAATAAAATTATCAAGGGTAATGGGAGAGGTCATTGGAATAGAACAGAAGGGGTTTGTAAGTGGTAGAAGTTTATTTAGTAATATTCATAGGACTTTTCTAAATGCACAGATTGAAGGGGGGGGGGGGGCTCCATTCTGTCCCTGAATGTAAATAAAGTATTCGACAGAGTGGAGTGGGGCTTCGTTTTTGAGGTTTTAGAGGAATTCAATCTGGGGAAAAAGTTTCTCAAAGGGTTGAAAACTATTTATATCGCTCCTAGTGCAAGAATATACATTAAAAGGGTATTCCAGGCAAAAACATTTTATCCCCTATCCGAAGGATAGGGGATGAGATGTCTAATCGCAGGGGGCCCGCCGCTGGGACCCCCCCCATGTTCTCCCTGCGGCACCAGCATTCTATGCGCGAGCTGCATTTTTAGTTTCGGAAACCTGCGGGTTTCTGGGACTAGGGACGTGATGTCACGCCACGCCCCCTCCATTCATGTCTATGGGAGGGGGCGTGACAGGGAAATTTCAACTTGAAAGAGGCACTGGGCAGGGGTGCCCTTTATCCCCAATGCTTTTGCATTTTTGGCAGAGCCCCTGGCTAAGATCTTAAAAGAAACAGATACATTTAGGGGATTTGGAATAAATGGGGGAAAAGAAAGTATATAACTATACGCGGATGACATCCTTCTGTTTATTGTTAATCCAGAAGAAAAGGTACCCTTGATAGCCCAAATGGTAGAAAAATACGGAGACTTCTCAGGTCTTAAAATACATTTTGGAAAATCATGATTATTGCCCCCAGACAAGGAGATAGAGGGTCAAATTGGCAGTGTAAACATTTAAAAAACCACTGAAATTTTTGAATATCTGGGTATAGTAGTGTCCAGGAAAGTGGAAGAATTTGAGAATTTAAAACACAGACCCATGGGGGAAAAAATTAGGAATAACTGTAATATTTGGGGAGGGGGGGTGGGTGGGTTTGGATATGGCAGATAGGTTAGTGCTTATTAATTAAGTTATTTTACCTATGTCTCTTTTTTAAGGGTATCGCCAGTCTTGATTAATGAAAAATTTTTCTGGGGTTTGGAGAAGAAAATAAATGAGCTTTTGTGGGGAAGAAAACATGTTAGAATAAAGAGTCATTATTTGAATCCACCGATGGAAAGGGGTGGGTTGGGTTTACCAAATTTGTATTATTATTACATAGTGGCACAATTGACAAATATAATACCAGAACACAATATGTTGGTAGAATTGATAAGGAGCAAGGGAATAAGGGATGAGCACGTTTGGAATTTTTTAAAGCGGTAGGTTAAAAAAAAAAAAAAACATTAAGAAAATTTTACATTACAAACTTTAAATCACATATGGAATAAATTAAGGAGGATTATAGAATGTAAAGAGAGTTTCTTTTTCACCCCATTATGGGATAATGTTTATTTTACCAGAAATGTAAAAAAAAATCTCAAGTTATATTAACTGGGAAGCGAAAGGTGTAAAATTTTTGCAACAAGTAGTGGATAAGGGAATAATAGTGAAGTGGGATAGATTGGTTCAAGAATTTTCTTTAGATAAAGGGAAACACTATTTTGGATACATTCAATTATGTAATGCACTTAGGAAGGAGAAAGGTAATGAGAGATTGAAGATAGAAAATTATGAGGCTATAGAATTTTTGATAGGTCAGCAGGGAGGGAAAAAGAGTTTAGGTAAATATATAAACTTATTGTTACGCCGAGCGCTCCGGGTCCCCGCTCCTCCCCGGAGCGCTCGCAGCTTCCTCGCATTTGCAGTGCCCCGGTCAGACCTGCTGACCGGGTGCGCTGCAATATCCCTCTCAGCCGGGATGCGATTCGCGATGCGGGAGGCGCCCGCTCGCGATGCGCGTCCCGGCTCCCGTACCTGACTCGTTCCCCGTCTCTCTTGTCCCGGCGCACGCGGCCCCGCTCCTTAGGGCGCGCGCGCGCCGGGTCTCTGCAATTTAAAGGGCCACTGCGCCACTGATTGGCGCAGCAGGCTTAATCATTGTGTTCACCTGTGCACTCCCTACTTATACCTCACTTCCCCTGCACTCCCTCGCCAGATCTTGTTGCCATTGTGCCAGTGAAAGCGTTCCTTGTGTGTTCCTAGCCTGTGTTCCAGACCTCCTGCCGTTGCCCCTGACTACGATCCTTGCTGCCTGCCCTGACCTTCTGCTACGTCCGACCTTGCTCTTGTCTACTCCCTTGTACCGCGCCTATCTTCAGCAGTCAGAGAGGTTGAGCCGTTGCTGGTGGATACGACCTGGTTGCTACCGCCGCTGCAAGACCATCCCGCTTTGCGGCGGGCTCTGGTGAATACCAGTAGCAACTTAGAAGCGGTCCACCAACACGGTCCACGCCAATCCCTCTCTGGCACAGAGGATCCACCTCCTGCCAGCCGAATCGTGACAGTAGATCCGGCCATGGATCCCGCTGAAGTCCCACTGCCAGTTGTCGCCGACCTCACCACGGTGGTTGCCCAGCAGTCGCAACAGATAGCGCAACAAGGCCACCAGCTGTCTCAACTGACCGTGATGCTACAGCAGCTATTACCTCAGCTCCAGCAACCATCTCCTCCGCCAGCTCCTGCACCTCCTCCGCAGCGAGTGGCCGCTTCTGGCCTACGATTATCCTTGCCGGATAAATTTGATGGGGACTCTAAGTTTTGCCGTGGTTTTCTTTCGCAATGTTCCCTGCACTTGGAGATGATGTCGGACCAGTTTCCTACTGAAAGGTCTAAGGTGGCTTTCGTAGTCAGCCTTCTGTCTGGGAAAGCTCTGTCATGGGCCACACCGCTCTGGGACCGCAATGACCCTGTCACTGCCTCTGTACACTCCTTCTTCACGGAGATCCGAAGTGTCTTTGAGGAACCTGCCCGAGCCTCTTCTGCTGAGACTGCCCTGTTGAACCTGGTCCAGGGTAATTCTTCTGTTGGAGAGTACGCCATCCAATTCCGTACTCTTGCCTCCGAACTTCCCTGGAATAATGAGGCCCTCTGCGCGACCTTTAAAAAAGGCCTATCCAGCAACATTAAAGATGTGCTGGCCGCACGAGAAATGAACTTATTCATGAACTTATTCATCTTGCCACCCGCATTGACATGCGTTTTTCCGAAAGGCGTCAGGAGCTCCGCCAGGATATGGACTTTGTTCGCACGAGGCGGTTTCTTTCCTCGTCCCCTCTCTCCTCTGGTCCTCTGCAATCCGTTCCTGTGCCTCCCGCCGTGGAGGCTAAGCAAGTTGACCGGTCTCGCTTGACACCTCAAGAGAGGACACGACGCCGCATGGAGAATCTATGCCTGTACTGTGCTGGTACCGAACACTTCTTGAAAGATTGTCCTATCCGTCCTCCCCGCCTGGAAAGACGTATGCTGACTCCGCACAAAGCTGAGACAGTTCTTGATGTCAACTCTGCTTCTCCACGCTTACTGTGCCTGTGCGGATATCTTCCTCTACCTTCTCCTTCTCTGCTATGGCCTTCTTGGATTCCGGATCTGCAGGAAATTTTATTTTGGCCTCTCTCATCAACAGGTTCAACATTCCAGTGACCAGTCTCGCCAGACCCCTCTACATCAATTCTGTTAACAACGAAAGATTGGACGGTACCGTGCGTTACCGCACGGAACCTCTCCTAATGTGCATCGGACCTCATCACGAAAAAATTGAATTTTTGGTCCTCCCCAACTGCACTTCTGAAATTCTCCTTGGATTACCGTGGCTTCAACGCCATTCCCCAACCCTTGATTGGTCCACAGGAGAAATCAAGAACTGGGGTACTTCTTGTCACAAGGACTGTCTTAAACCGGTTCCCAGTACTCCTTGCCGTGACCCTGTGGTTCCCCCTGTATCCGGTCTTCCTAAGGCTTATATGGATTATGCTGACGTTTTTTGCAAAAAGCAAGCTGAGACTTTACCTCCTCACAGGCCTTATGACTGCCCTATTGACCTCCTCCCGGGTACTACTCCACCCTGGGGCAGAATCTATCCTCTGTCTGCTCCAGAGACTCTTGCCATGTCGGAGTACATCCAGGAGAATTTAAAAAAGGGGTTTATCCGCAAGTTCTCCTCCCCTGCCGGAGCTGGATTTTTTTTTGTGTCCAAAAAAGATGGCTCCCTACGTCCTTGCATTGATTACCGCGGACTTAATAAAATCACGGTAAAAAACCGCTACCCCTTACCTCTTATCTCGGAACTCTTTGATCGCTTGCAAGGCGCCCACATCTTTACCAAACTGGACTTAAGAGGTGCTTATAATCTCATCCGCATCAGGGAGGGGGACGAATGGAAGACTGCATTTAACACCAGAGATGGACACTTTGAATATCTGGTCATGCCCTTTGGCCTTTGCAACGCCCCTGCCGTCTTCCAAGACTTTGTTAATTAAATTTTTCGTGATCTCCTATATTCCTGTGTTGTGGTTTATTTGGACGATATTCTGATTTTTTCTGCTAACTTAGAAGAACACCGCCAGCATGTCCGCATGGTTCTTCAGAGACTTCGGGACAATCAACTTTATGCCAAAATGGAGAAATGTCTCTTTGAATGTCAATCTCTTCCTTTCCTAGGATACTTGGTCTCTGGCCAGGGACTACAAATGGACCCAGATAAACTCTCTGCCTTCTTAGATTGGCCACGCCCCTACGGACTCCGTGCTATCCAACGTTTTTTGGGGTTCGCCAATTATTACAGACAGTTTATTCCACACTTTTCCACTATTGTGGCTCCTATCGTGGCTTTAACCAAGAAAAATGTCAATCCTAAGTCCTGGTCTCCCCAAGCGGAAAACGCATTTAAACATCTCAAGTCTGCCTTTTCTTCTGCTCCCGTACTCTCCAGACCTGACCCAGCTAGACCCAGGTAGATGCCTCCTCAGTGGGAGCTGGAGCTGTCCTTCTACAAAAAAATTCTTCCGGTCATGCTGTGACTTGTGGTTTTTTTTCTAGGACGTTCTCCCCGGCGGAGAGAAATTACTCCATCGGGGATCGAGAACTACTGGCCATTAAATTGGCGCTTGAGGAATGGAGGCACCTGCTGGAGAGATCAAAATTTCCAGTTATCATATACACTGATCACAAGAATCTCTCCTATCTCCAGTCTGCCCAACGACTGAACCCTCGCCAGGCCAGGTGGTCGTTATTCTTTGCCCGTTTTGACTTTGAAATTCATTTTCGCCCTGCTGACAAGAACATTAGGGCCGATGCCCTCTCTCGTTCTTCTGATGCCTCTGAAGTAGAGGTCTCTCCGCAACACATCATTCCTCCTGACAGTCTGATCTCCACTTCTCCAGCCTCCATCAGTCAAACTCCTCCAGGGAAGACCTTCGTTTCTCCACGCCAGCGTCTCGGGATTCTCAAATGGGGACACTCCTCTCACCTCGCAGGCCATGCGGGCATCAAAAAATCCTTGCAACTCATCTCTCGTTTTTATTGGTGGCCGACTCTGGAGACTGATGTTGTTGATTTTGTGCGGGCCTGTACTGTCTGTGCCCGGGATAAGACTCCTCGCCAGAAGCCTGCTGGCCTCCTTCATCCTCTGCCTGTCCCCGAACAGCCTTGGTCACAGATTGGTATGGACTTTATTACGGACTTACCCTCATCCCGTGGCAACACAGTTGTTTGGGTGGTCGTTGATCGATTTTCCAAGATGGCACATTTTATTCATCTTCCTGGTCTTCCTTCAGCGCCTCAGTTGGCAAAGCAATTTTTTGTACACATTTTTCGCCTTCACGGTTTGCCCACGCATATCGTCTCGGATAGAGGCGTCCAATTCGTGTCTAAATTCTGGAGGGCCCTCTGTAAACAGCTCAAGATCAAATTAAACTTCACTTCTTCTTATCATCCCCAATCCAATGGGCAAGTAGAAAGAATTAATCAGGTCCTGGGTGACTATTTACGGCATTTTGTTTCCTCCCGCCAGGATGACTGGGCAGATCTTCTACCATGGGCCGAATTCTCATACAACTTCAGAGTCTCCGAATCTTCTGCTAAATCCCCATTTTTCGTGGTGTACGGCCGTCACCCTCTTCCCCCCCTCCTTACTCCCTTGCCCTCTGGTTTGCCCGCTGTGGATGAAGTGACTCGTGATCTTTCCACCATATGGAAAGAGACCCAAAATTCTCTTTTACAGGCTTCATCCCGGATGAAAAGATTTGCCGATAAGAAAAGAAGAACTCCCCCCATTTTTGCTCCCGGAGACAAGATATGGCTCTCCGCTAAATATGTCCGCTTTCGTGTCCCCAGTTACAAACTGGGACCACGCTATCTTGGCCCTTTCAAAGTCTTGTGCCAGATTAACCCTGTCTCTTACAAACTCCTTCTTCCTCCTTCTCTTCGTATTCCCAATGCCTTCCATGTCTCTCTCCTTAAACCACTCATCATTAATCGCTTCTCTCCCAAACTTGTTTCCCCCACTCCTGTTTCCGGTTCTTCTGACATCTTCTCCGTGAAGGAGATTCTGGCCTCCAAGACTGTCAGAAAGAAAAAAAAAATTTTGGTGGATTGGGAAGGCTGTGGCCCAGAGGAGAGATCCTGGGAACCTGAGGACAACATTCTAGACAAAAGTCTTATCCTCAGGTTCTCAGGCTCCAAGAAGAGGGGGAGACCCAAGGGGGGGGGTACTGTTACGCCGAGCGCTCCGGGTCCCCGCTCCTCCCCGGAGCGCTCGCAGCTTCCTCGCATTTGCAGTGCCCCGGTCAGACCTGCTGACCGGGTGCGCTGCAATATCCCTCTCTGCCGGGATGCGATTCGCGATGCGGGAGGTGCCCACCCGCAATGCGCGTCCCGGCTGCCGTACCTGACTCGTTCCCCGTCTCTCTTGTCCCGGCGCGCGCGGCCCCGCTCCTTAGGGCGCGCGCGCGCCGGGTCTCTGCAATTTAAAGGGCCACTGCGCCACTGATTGGCCCAGCAGGCTTAATCATTGTGTTCACCTGTGCACTCCCTACTTATACCTCACTTCCCCTGCACTCCCTCGCCGGATCTTGTTGCCATTGTGCCAGTGAAAGCGTTCCTTGTGTGTTCCTAGCCTGTGTTCCAGACCTCCTGCCGTTGCCCCTGACTACGATCCTTGCTGCCTGCCCTGACCTTCTGCTACGTCCGACCTTGCTCTTGTCTACTCCCTTGTACCGCGCCTATCTTCAGCAGTCAGAGAGGTTGAGCCGTTGCTGGTGGATACGACCTGGTTTCTACCGCCGCTGCAAGACCATCCCGCTTTGCGGCGGGTTCTGGTGAATACCAGTAGCAACTTAGAACCGGTCCACCAACACGGTCCACGCCAATCCCTCTCTGGCACAGAGGATCCACCTCCTGCCAGCCGAATCGTGACACTTATTATTAAAGAAAGACAAGCGATTCAAGTATTCAAAAGTAAGAAAGGTTGGAACAGGGACATATGTGAGTTGGAAGAAGAGGAATGGAATATGGTTTATCAAAATGTAAATAAAAAAATTCTCAATAAATAATAAACATAGAATTTCTCAACTGAAATTAATTAATCATTTGCCCTACACGCCAGTTAGGTTAAAAAGGATGGGGACTAGGACAAACTCTAGTTGCCTTAAATGTAATGAAGAAGTAGAAGGAGTGACACATGTTATGGAACTGCCCAAAAATTCAACAATTTTGGGGAGAGGTTTATAAGAAAGTAGATTATAAGGTTAAGATTCCATATGAAATTAAGACAGTGATAATGGGCCTAACTATAGGAAATGGGGTATATAAAAAATGAATCCTGAAATTATTATGTTTGGTGAAAATTAATTTTCTGAGAAATTGGATTGCACCCGTAGCACCAAGAAGAAGAGAATTGATTACACTTGTGGGCCAAGTTAAAAGGTTTGAGGAGTTATATTTCTGTGGGGAAAAAAAAGGAAAAAAATCAAATATGTAAACTTTAAGAATTATGGAAGAGTGGATCAGATTGAGCTAAGAAAGGTAGGGCTGTTCCAGGCCAGGGGGTGAGAAGGGGGGGGGGGGGGATTTTGTACGGTCTTATGTGCTTGTTGGTCCTGTTAAGTAATTGTTGAAACTTGAAAATAAAATATTTCATAAATAAAAAATATATATATACTGTTAAAGAAAAAAAAAAAAAAGCACAGATCCTTCCTAAGCATGTCCATTACTGTCTGGCAGGTACGTACTAAAATCACCTCATGGTGGATGACCCCTTTTAATTAAATAAAACTATATGCAATTGTCCATTTTCTTCTTGTTAGCTCTGAGTTTTATAGTGATGGTCCCTGTGCTCTTTGTGCTCCAGACATCTCAGGTGGGGCCTGACCTGTATGGCCCTAATAAAACACCCAAATTAGTTATCTTTAATTATGATGAAATATAAGAATCAGTAAGATCTGTCCAGACAAAAGGTTAGGAAGCCTAAAGACTTGGGTCAGTGTCCTTCTTCAGCCGGGTGACAAACATCATAACAAGGATGAGGTGCAGAACTTGACAATTTTGGAATATGACTACAAAGAACATGACTGCAAGTTGGATAGATTGTGACAATTTTCTGCTTTCTCTCTGCTTGGAAAAACATAAAGCGGGGAAATAAACAGGTTAGAGAATGTTCTGCCAAGGTTGTTAAAAAAAAAAAAAAACAACATATAGAAAATATGCAAACTGGTATGTTACATGCCTACTAGTAATACAGTGAGTAAGGTTCCATTGTGATGACTTCTCAGCCACTTAGTCTCATCTGTATTCTAATGGTGTTAAGTGCTCAGTAACGCTATAAATTTTAGATGCAATCCATTGTTGACCTGTGGCACATTTACATTGTTTTGCATCTTGAATGTGTTTAAAAAGAACCGAATATCCTCTCCTCAGTGGAATACAGGTGCATTTAGAAGTAATGGTCCTTGGGAATGTAGTAATATAAGAATATGCACTCACTGTTACATCACAGTAATAGGGATGCAATGACATATTCATACCTTGCACCACTGTTTCCCAACCTTTGTCTTTATACCCTTGGGAAAAATGTTTCCCTCAGGGTACTCTTGCTAAACAGTTTTCAACAAAAGACAGAATAAAGGCTTTAATGGAGCAATGCACCGTGCAAATATATCCAGTGACTTATAGGTGGCATCTTCTCTGATTGGAAATTGGTTAGTCACTTTCCCATTTATTCTCCATCTGGACAAGACCACCAAAAGTTCTTGCCGATTTCTTCCATCCACAACTCATCTCTTTAGACCCTGACAGACAAACATATTAGGCTCCTCACTTTTTCAACACCCACCATCCCATTTCCTCACCTACAGGGTCTCACACAATATTGCTGCCCTTTGGGGCAACACACGGAAAAGTAGGTCGATAAGTAGGTTAGTGCTGAGGGGCAGGTCGGTTGGGGAGGAGTAGTAGATCCCCCCCCCCCCCCCCGCTGTAGGTTCCCCCTCCAGTGGGTAATTTTTTCATTATATAGTTGCCCCCCCAGAGATAGAACCCTCTGTTGGTAGGACCCCCTTGTAGGTAGATAACTCCAAGTAGGTATTTGTTCCCTGTAGGTGGTCCCTGTAGGTATCCCCCCCCTGTAGGAAGGACCCTGATGAAGGTAGTTTCCTCCATGTAGGCAAGATAGCCTGAAGGTAGTTTACCGCTAAAGGTCATTTGCCACCTATAGGCAGGACACCCTTAAAAATTGTTTGCCCTCTGTAGGGAGGACCCACTGAAGGTAGTTTCCCAACCTAAAGGTGGGACCACTATGTTTTAAAACAAAAACGTACTTACCTTCTCCCCTATATATATCTCCTATCTATCTATCTATCTATCTATATTTCTATCTATCAATCTATCTATCTATCTATCCATCTCACATCTATCTATTTATCTATCTGTCTCACATCTATCTATCTCATATCCATTTATCTATCTATCGCATATCTATCTATATAATGCATATATCTATCTATCATCTCATAGATAACACTGCCCTTTGGGGCAACGCACAGAAAAGTAGGTAGAAAAGTAAGTTAGTGCTGAGGGGTAGGTCGGCTGGGGAGGAGTAGGTAGATTCCCCCCCTGTAGGTTCCCCCAGTGGGTAATTTTTTCATTATGAAGTTACAACCCCCCTTCCCCCCCCCCCCCCCCGGAGATAGGACCCTCTGTTGGCAGGACCCCTCTGTGGATAGTTAACTCCAAGTAGGTAGCTTTTCCTTGTAGGTAGTCCCTGTAGTTATCCCCCCCCCCCCCTGTAGGAAGGACCCTGGTGGAGGTAGTTTTCTCCATGTAGGTAAGACACCCTGAAGGTAGCTCACCACTAAAGGTTATTTGCCACCTATAGATAGAGCACCCTTAAAAGTAGTTTGCCCCCTGTAGGTAGGACCTACTGAAGATAGTTTCCCCCCTAAAGGTGGGACCACCATACTTACCTTATTTCCTATATATCTCCTATCTATCTCATATCTATCTATCTCTCATATCTATTTATTTATTTATTTATCTATCTATCTCATATCTATTTATTTATTTATTTATCTATCTATCTCATATCTATCTATCTATCTATCTAACGCATATCTATCTATCTATCTCATAGCTATCTATCTATCTTTCGGATATCTATTTATTTATCTATCTCATATCTATTTATTTATCTATCTCATATCTATCTATCTAACGCATATCTATCTATCATCTCATATCTATCTATCTAATATTTATCTCCTATTCACAGTATCTATCTCTTGTCTGTCCATCTTTGTCTCTATCTATCTGATATCTATCTATCACCTAAAATTGTTCTTTATTTTGTGCTTTCTATACAGACCTGTTTTTACAATTAAGGTAAAACCACTTTGATGCAGGATGACAATAATTTATTAGAGAGATAGATGCTGGCTGGTTATTATTTATTTATAGAATTCCTTCTTACTTAATCTTTTTCTACTTTCATCATTTCATTTTCTATTTCCTAACTTACACGCGGTGCGCACCACTGGCACAACTGGTCCAAGAAACCCTGACAGCTGGATAGTGAGAGAATTCAGAATGGCAGACAGGAAAAGTAGATTTTGTTGTTGTCACCTTGAGTGTCGAAAATAGTTGCACGGATGTTGTAAATGATTTAAGAACTTTCACAGAAAATCCCTTGTGATATTACTCCAACTACAAGCCTGGTAAAAGGTAGCTTATATTTGGGTCATTTGATAACACAACACTTATTATACAGTATAACGGGTCTTCTAATAGGGAATTGTACCAGTTGTAATACAAGTAGAAAGCTGCATGGGTCAACACCTGAAGACATGGAACCTCCGGTGTCTATGGTTGGTTTGACACTAACTGAAACAAAATGCAGAGACTAAGAACAACTATAGCTTGCATGTCACAGACATATTCCTGCGATAGTGGTCTTCAAACTGTGGACCTTAACCCCTTAAGGATGGACCCATTTTTTACCTTAAAGGGATACTCTGCCCCGGGACATCTTATCCCCTATCCAAAGGATAGGGGATAAGATGTCAGATCGTGGGGGTCCCACCGCTGAGGACCCCCGGGATCTCGGCTGCAGCACCCGCTTTCATTACTGCACAGAACAAACTCGCTCTGTGCGTATTGATGGGCGATACAGGGGTCGGAGCATTGTGACATCATGGCTCCGCCCCTCATGATGTCACAACCCGCCCCCTTAATGCAAGTCTATGGGAGGGGGCGTGACAGCCACCACGCCCCCTTTCATAGACTTGTATTGAGGGGCGGGTCGTGTGGCTGGATCTCACAGGATTCCATAGCAGGCAGACAGGAGGTAATTATCTGACCTCTTGCTGCCATAGCAACCAACGGCGACCCACGATTGTGTTGTGGCGCCCCCGTTGGTGAACAGGGGGAGCTCCCTCCCTCTGTCACTGGCGGTCAGTGTTGCAGTCAGATTGACCGCAGCACTGAAGGGGTTAACTGTCAGGATCGGAGAGCAGCTCCACTCCTGACAGCTGCGGCAGGTGCCCGGCGTTATGAGCCGCTGATCACCGCCCACACGCTCATGGCACCATGAATGGATATATATATATCGGGAATGGATATATATATACCTCCATTTGCATTAAGTCATGGGAAAAATCGACGTATATATACACAAGGGGTTAAAGGGTTATTCCGGCCATAGAAATCTTATCCCTCACGATCTCTCTGCAGCATCCTGCATTTTGTGCCGGGCTGCAGCTCTAGTCTCGAAAACCTATGAGTTTCCGGGACTGTAGATGTGATGTCACATCACGCCCCTTTGTGATGTCATGCCATGCCCCCTCCCTTCATGTCTATGAGAGGGGGCGTGACCCCCCTCTCATAGACATGAATGGAGGGGGCATGGTGTGACATCATGAGGGGGTGTGGCGTGATGTCACTTCTCTGTTCCAGGAAACTACAACTCCCAGCGTTGGCTGTCCGGGGATGTTGGGAGTTTTTGCAAAAAAAAAAAGATCCACAGTTTGGAAAAATTTGTGCTAAGATAAGAGTCCAAACTCTGGAAAGTCACTGGTCTATAGAACAAAGGGACTGAGCTCCCTTGGGCTTATTTCCCACACAGTGGCAATCTCATCCTCCAATTGAGAGAATTGTTGGAGAAGCTGGCAGCTGAAGCTCCATCAATCAGAAGGTAGAACCTAATGATATGCCAGAACTTTCCATAGCAGAAAAACCCATTTACTCCTCATGAGATTCCAAGATCATGTCCACAGAATAGTCACTGTTGTTATCACTGTTGTAAATAGACTGGAAGATAAGCTGAGACTGGGGCAAGAAAAATAATGCATAAATCCGAGGGCACGGACAGAAGCAGAGTCAGAACAAACCATTACCAAACCAACATATAGCGGGGGGGAAAGGGTCGTTGGTGAGGGACATCTTTGGGCAGCAGAATATTGTTGACTACTTTACTACTACTAAGGCTTGGCTTTGAGTTCTTATCGCCATTTCTATCATGACAGTGATAGAATGTTCATAGACCCATTATAAGTCAATGGGCCCAGATCCATTGTATACCCTGAAGGTCCCATAAAAAATTAACCGTGGTCCACATGTTTAACATGCTGCTTCATTCCAATGAGGAGTCTGGTCCCCATCCTCGCGATATCAGGGTCTGACAGAAGTTGGAATTAGACACCTATCTCCTATTATATGGATAGGGAAAAAGTGTTTCCTACTGCAATACTCCTTTAACCTCTTAACAACCCGTGACCAAATACACATCATGGGTGTGGTTTCTGAGTAGCAGAAGGCCACCATTGATAACTGAAGCATATTGATCCCCGCTGCTGGCTATTGAGCATTTTAGTGCTGTTGTCAAAACTGACAGCATAATCTATATAGCCTTTTTTCCTGTCCTTGGTGTTACAGTGGTTTGGATCCATTGTCCTGGCACACTATGGTGTTTGTTGGGTCTACTTAGCTGCATAGATTCTGATTTTGTCTAATGCAGACTCTATCAACAGAGTGCAGATCTCAGGGATCAATAAGGTACAGATGTACTGCATTCACCTTTATGAGCAATTACATTATTGCCTATACAGGACAAAGAAAGTGGAATAAAAAAAATATATTTTTGGAGTGCTGCATCCCTGGTGTGTCTTTTATCTGAATGGACTGTGATCGGGTTTGGGGGCTGGCACCACTATTATAAAAATTTTCAGAGTACTGCAATTATTTTTCTATTTGATATATATATATATATATATATATATATATATATATATATATATATATTATACAAAAAAAGAGGATTGCAGCAGCACATGCTGGGCATATAGCCTCTGACTGGGTGACATGCTGGATCCATTTAAAACTCCACCTGTGAAAAAGGGGGAGGGGTGCGCAGCTAAAGAGGGTGCCATTTCCCCCTGAATTGTACATACAAGAAAAAAGAAAGATAGCCTGCACAACAGCCTAATACACGGGTGCATACTGCCATGGCAGATACAGAGTATACAAAAAAAGAGGATTGCAGCAGCACACATTGGTCAAAAAATTGAGGCTCTTAGCGCACTTTTTGATCAAAATGTGTCCCCCATCCACCACGGGGAGGTGGCCTCATTTAGAATGGGACCCTAGCACCAATTCTGAGCCTAACGCTCAGATACCAACTCACCTCTGCTGGGCATATAGCCTCTGATTGGGTGACATGCTGGATCCATTTAACCCCTTAAGGACCAGGCCATTTTATACCTTAAGGACCGGAGCGTTTTTTGCACATCTGACCAATGTCACTTTAAACATTAATAACTCTGGAATGCTTTTAGCTATCATTCTGATTCCGAGAATGTTTTTTCGTGACATATTCTACTTTAACTTAGTGGTAACATTTTATGGTAACTTGCATCCTTTCTTGGTGAAAAATCCCAAAATTTGATGAAAAAAATGAAAATTTTGAATTTTTCTAACTTTGAAGCTCTCTGCTTGTAAGGAAAATGGATATTCAAAATAAAACATTTTTGGGTTCACATATACAATATGTCTACTTTATGTTTGCATCATAAAATTTATGAGTTTTTACTTTTGGAAGACACCAGAGGGCTTCAAAGTTCAGCAGCAATTTGGAAATTTTTCACAAAATTTTCAAACTCGCTATTTTTCATGGACCAGTTCAGGTTTGAAGTGGATTTGAAGGGTCTTCATATTAGAAATACCCCATAAATGACCCCATTATAAAAACTGCACCCCCCAAAGTATTCAAAATGACATTCATTAAGTGTATTAACCCTTTAGGTGTTTCACAGGAATAGCAGAAAAGTGAAGGAGAAAATTCACAATCTTCATTTTTTACACTCGCATGTTCTTGTAGACCCAATTTTTGAATTTTTGCAAGGGGTAAAAAGGAGAAAATTTTTACTTGTATTTGAAACCCAATTTCTCTCGAGTAAGCACATACCTCATATGTCTATGTTAATTGTTCGGCGGGCGCAGTAGAGGGCTCAGAAGGGAAGGAGCGTCAAATGGTTTTTGGGGGGCATGTCACCTTTAGGAAGCCCCTATGGTGCCAGGACAGCAAAAAAAAAAAACCCATGGCATACCATTTTGGAAACTAGACTCCTCAGGGAACGTAACAAGGGGTAAAGTGAACCTTAATACCCCACAGGTGATTCACGACTTTTGCATATGTAAAAAAAAAAAAAAATGTTTTACCTAAAATGCTTGGTTTCCCAAAAATGTTACATTTTTAAAAAGGATAATAGCAGAAAATACCCCCCAAAATTTGAAGCCCAATTTCTCCTGATTCAGAAAACACCCCATATGGGGGTGAAAAGTGCTCTGCTGGCGCACTACAGGTCTCAGAAGAGAAGGAGTCACATTTGGCTTTTTGAAAGCAAATTTTGCTCTGGGGGCATGCCGCATTTAGGAAGCCCCTATGGTGCCAGAACCGCAAAAAAAAAACACATGGCATACCATTTTGGAAACCAGACCCCTCGGGGAACATAAAAAGGGGTAAAGTGAACCTTAATACCCTACAGGTGTTTCACGACTTTTGCATATGTTAAAAAAAAAAAAAATTTACCTAAAATGCTTGGTTTCCCAAAATTTTTACATTTTTAAAAAGGGTAATAGCAGAAAATACCCCCCAAAATTTTAAGCCCAATTTCTCCTGATTCAGAAAACACCCCATATGGGGGTGAGAAGTGCTCTGCTGGCGCACTACAGGTCTCAGAAGAGAAGGAGTCACATTTGGCTTTTTGAAAGCAAATTTTGCTCTGGGGGCATGCCGCATTTAGGAAGCCCCTATGGTGCCAGGACAGCAAAAAAAAAACACATGGCATACCATTTTGGAAACTAGACCCCTCGGGGAACGTAACAAGGGGTAAAGTGAACCTTAATACCCTACAGGTGTTTCACGACTTTTGCATATGTTAAAAAAAAAAAAAAAAATTACCTAAAATGCTTGGTTTCCCAAAATTTTTACATTTTTAAAAAGGGTAATAGCAGAAAATACCCCCCAAAATTTTAAGCCCAATTTCTCCTGATTCAGAAAACACCCCATATGGGGGTGAGAAGTGCTCTGCTGGTGCACTACAGGTCTCAGAAGAGAAGGAGTCACATTTGGCTTTTTGAAAGCAAATTTTGCTCTGGGGGCATGCCGCATTTAGGAAGCCCCTATGGTGCCAGGACAGCAAAAAAAAAACACATGGCATACCATTTTGGAAACTAGACCCCTCGGGGAACGTAACAAGGGGTAATGTGAACCTTAATAACCCACAGGTGATTCACAACTTTTGCATATGTAAAAAAAATAAAAAACATTTTACCTAAAATGTTGGTTTCCCAAAAATTTTTGATTTTTAAAAAGGGTAATAGCAGAAAATACCCCCCATAATTTGTAACACAATTTCTCCCAAGTAAGGCGATACCCCATATGTGACCCTAAACTGTTGCCTTGAAATACGACAGGGCTCCAAAGTGAGAGCGCCATGCGCATTTGAGGCCTAAATTAGGGATTGCATAGGGGTGGACATAGGGGTATTCTACGCCAGTGATTCCCAAATAGGGTGCCTCCAGCTGTTGTAAAAGTCCCAGCATGCCTGGACAGTCAGTGGCTATCTGGTAATACTGGGAGTAGTTGTTTTGCAACAGCTGGAGGCTCCGTTTTGGAAACAGTGGCGTACCAGACGTTTTTCATTTTTATTGGGGAGGGGAGGGGGGCTATGTAGGGGTATGTGTATATGTAGTGTTTTTTACTTTTTATTTTATTTTGTGGTAGTGTAGTGTAGTGTTTTTAGGATACAGTCGCACGGGCGGGGGGTTCACAGTAGTTTCTCGCTGGCAGTTTGAGCAGCGGCAGAAAATTTGCCTCTGCTCAAACTTGCAGCCGGATACTTACTGTAATCCTCCGCCCATGTGAGTGTACCCTGTACGTTCACATTGGGGGGGGGGGAACATCCAGTTGTTGCAAAACTACAACTCCCAGCATGTACGGTCTATCAGTGCATGCTGGGAGTTGTAGTTTTGCAACAGCTGGAGGCTCCGTTTTGGAAACGGTGGCGTACCAGACGTTTTTCATTTTTATTGGGGAGGGGAGGGGGGCTATGTAGGGGTATGTGTATATGTAGTGTTTTTTTACTTTTTATTTTATTGTGTGTTAGTGTAGTGTAGTGTTTTTAGGGTACAGTCGCACGGGCGGGGGGTTCACAGTAGTTTCTCGCTGGCAGCTTGAGCTGCAGCAGAAAATTTGCTGCAGCTCAAACTTGCAGCCGGATACTTACTGTAATCCTCCGCCCATGTGAGTGTACCCTGTACATTCACATTGGGGGGGGGGGGGGACATCCAGCTGTTGCAAAACTACAACTCCCAGCATGTACGGTCTATCAGTGCATGCTGGGAGTTGTAGTTTTGCAACAGCTGGAGACACACAGATTGTGAAACACCGAGTTTGGCAACAAACTCAGTGTTTTGCAACCAGTGTGCCTTCAGCTGTTGCAAAAGCTACAACCCCCAGCATGTACGGACAGCGGAAGGGCATGCTGGGTGTTGTAGTTATGCAACAGCTGGAGGCATACTACTTTGGCTGGGGATGCTGGGGATTGTAGTTATGCAATAGCTGGAGACATACTGGTTTGCTACTTAACTCAGTGTGCCTTCAGCTGTTGCAAAACTACAACTCTCAGCAGTCACCGACAGCCAACGGGCATGCTGGGAGTTGTAGTTATGCAACCAGCAGATGCACCACTACAACTCCCAGCATGCACTTAAGCTGTTTGTGCAAGCTGGGAGTTGTAGTTACACAACAGCTGAAGGTACACTTTTCCATAGAAAGAATGTGCCTCCAGCTGTTGCAAAACCATAAGTCCCAGCATGCCCATAAGTGCATGCTGGGAGTTGTGGTGGTCTGCCTCCTCCTGTTGCATAACTACAGCTCCCAGCATGCCCTTTTTGCATGCTGGGAGCTGTTGCTAAGCAACAGCAGGAGGCTGTCACTCACCTCCTGCTGCTGCTTGATCGCGCACAGGTCAGTCCCGCCGCCGCCGTCGTCGCTCCTGGGGCTCCGATCCCAACATTAACGCCGGGGATCGGGGTCCCCAGCACCAGGGGTGCACGTCCCGCACCTGCTCACGTCCTCCCGAAGAGGGGCGGAGCGGGTGCGGGAATGACACCCGCAGCAGGTGCCCTGATTGGTCAGCCGGTAATCCGGCCGACGAATCAGGGCGATCGTGAGGTGGCACCAGTGCCACCTCACCCCTGCAGGCTCTGGCTGTTCGGGGCCGTCTCTGACGGCCCCGATCAGCCAGTAATTCCGGGTCACCGGGTCACTGGAGACCCAATTGACCCGGAATCGCCGCAGATCGCTGGACTGAATTGTCCAGCGATCTGCGGCCATCGCCGACATGGGGGGGCATAATGACCCCCCTGGGCGATATGCCGCGATGCCTGCTGAACGATTTCAGCAGGAATCCGGCCCCGGCTCCCCTCCGGCTAGCGGCAGGGGGCCGGGAAAGGACAGGACGTACTCCTACGTCCTCGGTCCTTAAGGACTCGGAAACGGGGGCGTAGGAGTACGTCCATTGTCCTTAAGGGGTTAAAACTCCACCTGTGAAAAAGGGGGAGGGGTGCACAGCTAAAGAGGGTGCCATTTCCCCCTGAATTGTACATACAAGAAAAAAGAAAGATAGCCAGCACAACAGCCTAATACACGGGTGCATACTGCCATGGCAGATACAGAGTTTACAAAAAAAGAGGATTGCAGCAACACACATTGGTCAAAAAATTGAGGCTCTTAGCGCACATTTTGATCAAAACGTGTCCCCCATCCACCACGGGGATGTGTGCTGCCGCAATCCTCTTTTTTTGTATACTCTGTATCTGCCATGGCAGTATGCACCCGTGTATTAGGCTGTTGTGCTGGCTATCTTTCTTTTTTCATATATATATATATATATATATATATATATATATATATATATATATATACATTATAAATAAATAAAAAAAACAACAACAAATTTGGAATCACTGCAAGTGGAATTCCAATCTACCAAACTATTAAAATATACCATTATTGATCCCATACTGTAAATGAAATAAAAGAAAAAATACTAAATGCAATAATTGCATTTTTTTTTGTTTGTCATATCACATTATACACTTTACCGACAAATATTGAATCCCTGGGTTTTTCAGTCTTATTTAAGCACTGCTATTTGACTTACATTAAAAATGTATCTAATGTGTCACGGATATCTGAAAACCATTTTGCTATTCCCAAAAAACGGTGTTTATTCTAGAAACTAGCATTCAGCTACTACTATAAGAAAGGCATCTAAAACGCTTATTTACTTCAATGAGACCTGAAAACACATTAATTCTCCAGATACTCTGAACTTATCTTGGTTTTTATTTCTTGTGCATCAATGCACATTATTGTAAAAGAAATAAAAGGCCTGGAGTCACTGTGAAACAATTTGTGTCTTTTTTTTAAAGAAAAAATCATGTAGTGTTTAGTGTTACATGGCTACAACAACCACTTGTTTGTCACATAGCCCCAAGCTTTAATAATGATGCTTCATACAATACACGCTTCTCCTGCCGAGTGGTACATCACACTGTGTTGTGCAAACAGTAGCCATATATTTATAGCAACACATTGTAATGTTATGGGTTTTCTGTTTACTGGCAGCATTTATTCACCTTTGGTCAACCTACTGCTGGTGAATGGGAGAATTGAATGTACCGGTATTGTTCTCACATATATATGTATTCCATATTAAGCTAGTAGGGTGAGTAGGGCCAAGGCTATCATTCAAAATATATGAATTCCATATAGTAAAAGGGTCAGGCCCCCAAGCTATTTCCCACTTCTCCTGCCTTTGGATTGGTAACCCTTTGTGAACATCTTGGAATGAGGAAAGATATTTTGGAGAGGAGAATTACATAATATACTTCTGTAAACTGTATTAATTATCACTTAAAGGGGTTCTCCCCCCCTAGACATCTTATCCTCTATCTAAAGGATCCCAATAGTCCCACCGCTGGGGAGGCGGAGGCTTGTGATGTCACGGCCATGCCCCGCAAGTAATGTAACGACCACGCCCCCTCAATGCAATTCTATGGAAGTAGGTGTGATGGCCACCATGCCCCCTCTGATAAATTTGCATTGGGGGCGTGGTCATGACATCATGAGTGGGGCATGATCATTATGTCATGAGCCTCTAGTGCTGCACCCGACGCTCTAAAGGAACGCCAGGTGCAGCAAGGACCCTGCGGCGGGACCCCTGCGATCAAACATCTTATCCCCAATCCATTGGATAGGGGATAAGAAGTCTAAGGGCGGGTACCCTTAAAGCTATTTTTTTCCAAAAAAGAACCACCTCTGCCCTCAGGTTGTGTGTGGTATTGCAGCTCCTTTCCATCAAGGCAAACAGAGCCTAATTGTAATACCACACACAACCTGAGGACAGTGGTGGTGCTGTTTTTAAAATAAATGAGCTCTGTGTTTCTATCCCTGGATAACACCTTTAGGGTATTCTGCTGGAATACTCCCCATACACATTCCTCTGCAGCAGAGTCTTATTGATTTTAATTGGATTTTGCTGCACTGTTAGCACAGTGGAATTTTCGGTACAGATGTTTCTGCTGCGGAAATCCCAATTCCAGCGTGAAATGCACACATTAGACTACGCATTTCCGAGCGGACCTAGCGCAACAACAATTTTCAAGAAATGCCTGTGTTTTTTATTTACACTAACAGGTTGGTGTAGCCCCAAAATGATGAAAAAATTTAAAATGTAGCATTTTTTTTATTTTGAAGCTCTCTGCTTATAAGGAAAATTGATATTCCAAATAAATTATATCTTGATTCACATATACAATATGTCTACTGTATGTTTGCATCATAAAGTTGACATGTTTTTACTTTTGTAAGATATCAGAGGGCTTCAAAGTTCAGAAGCAATTTTCCAATATTTGGCAAAAGTTTCAAAATTAAAATTTTTCAGGAACCAGTTCAGTTTTGAAGTGGATTTGAAGGGCCTTCATATTAGAAATACCCCACAAATGAATCCATTATAAAAACTGCACCCCTCAAAGTATCCAAAATGACATTCAGTAAGTGTGTTAACCCTTTAGGCGTTTCACAGGAATAGCAGCAAAGTGAAGGAGAAAATTCAAAATCTTCATTTTTTTACACTCGCATGTTCTTGTAGACCCAGTTTTTGAATTTTTACAAGTGGTAATAGGAGAAAAAGACCCCCCCCCCCCAAATTTGTAACCCAATTTCTCTCGAGTAAGGAAATACCTCATATGTGTATGTCAAGTCTTCGAAGGGCGCAGTAGAGGGCTCAGAAGGGAAGGAGCAATAATGGGATTTTGGAGAGTGAATTTTGTTGAAATGGTTTTTGGGGGGCATGCCACATTTAGGAAGACCCTATGGTGCCAGAACAGCAGAAAACCCCACATTTCATACCATTTTGGAAATTACACCCCTCAAGGCACGTAACAAGGGGTCCAGTTAGCCTTAAAACCCCACAGGTGTTTGACGACTTTTCGTTAAAATTCGATGTGTAAATGAAAAAAAAAGATTTTCACTAAAGTGCAGTTTTTTCCAAAATTTACCATTTTTACAAAGGGTAATGGGAGAAAATGTCCCCCAAAATTTGTAACCCCATCTCTTCTGAGTATTGAAACACCCCATGTTTGGACGTAAAATGCTCTGCGGGTGAACTACAATGCTCAGAAAAGGAGTCACACTTGGCTTTTTGAAAGCAAATTTTGCTGAAATGGTTTTTGGGGGCATGGCACATTTAGGAAGCCCCTGTGGTGCCAGAACAGCAAAAAAATACCCACATGCTATTTTGGAAACTACACCCCTTAAGGAACGTAACAATAGGACCAGTGCGCCTTAACTACCCACAGGTGTTTGACGACTTTTTGTTAAAGTTGGATGTGTAAATCAAAAAATTATTTTTTTTACAAAAATGCATTTTTTTCCGTAAATTTTAAATTTTTACAAGGGGTAATAGGAGAAAATGACCCCCAAAATTTTTAACCCCATTTCTTCTGAGTATGAAAATACCCCATGTGTGGACGTCAAGTGCTCTGCTGGCACACTACAATGCTCAGAAGGAGCACCATTGAGCTTTTGGAAAGAGAATTAGTTTGGAATGGAATTCAGGGGCCATGTGCGTTTACAAAGCCCCCCATGGTGCCAGAACAGTGGACCCCCCACATGTGACCCCATTTTGGAAACTACACCCCTCACAGAATTTATTAAGGGGGTAGTGAGCATTTACACCCCACTAGCATTTGACAGATCTTTGGAACAGTGGGCTGTGCAAATGAAAAATAAAATTTTTCATTTTCACGGACCACTGTTCCAAAAATCTGTCAGACACATGAGGGGCGTAAATGCTCACTGCACCCCTTATAACATTGCATGAGAGATGTAGTTTCCAAAATGGGGTCACATGTGGGGGGTCCATTGTTCTGGCACTATGGGGGCTTTGTAAACACACGTGGCCTTCAATTTCGGACACATTTTCTCTTCAAAATCCCAATGGCGCTCCCTCTCTTCTGAGCATTGTACTTCGCCTGCAGAAAATATAGGGTATTTTCTTACTCAGAAGAAATGGGGTTAAAAATTTTGGGGGGCTTTTTTCCTATTTTCCCTTGTGAAAATGAAAAATTTAGGGTAACACCAGCATTTTAGTGAATTTTTTTTCCCCATCCAACTTTAATGAAAATTCGCTCACTATACCCCTTGTCACGTTCCGTGAGGGGTGTAGTTTCCAAAATGGGGTCACATGTGGGTATTTATTGTAGTGCAATGTCTCCCGAGTATGGAAATACCCCATATGTGGCCCTAAACTGTTTCCTTGAAATACAACAGGGCTCCAAAGTGAGAGAGCGCCATGCGCATTTGAGGACAAAATTAGGGATTGCATAGGGGTGGACATAGGGGTATTCTACACCAGTGATTCCCAAACAGGGTGCCTCCAGCTGTTGCTAAACCCCCAGCATGCCTGGACAGTCAGTGGCTGTCCAGAAATGCTGGGAGTTGTTGTTTTGCAACAGCTGGGGGCTCTGTTTTTGAAACACTGCCGTACAATAAGTTTTTCATTTTTATTGGGGGGACTGTGTAAGGGGGTGTTTATGTAGTGTTTTACCCTTTATTATGTGTTAGTGTAGTGTAGTGTTTTTAGGGTACATTTGCACTGGCGTGTTACGGTGAGTTTCCCGCCAGGAGTATGCGCTGCGGCAAAAAATTTGCCGCAGCCCAAACTTGAAGCAGGAAACTCACTGTAAACTCGTCCGTGTGAATGTACCCTGTACATTCACATGGGGGGGCAAACCTCCAGCTGTTTCAAAACTACAACTCCCAGCATTACTGACAGACTGTGCATGTGGGAGTTGTACTTTTGCCCCAGCTGGAGGCACACTGGTTGAAAAACCTTCAGTAAGGTTCTGTTACCCAGCTCAGTATTTTCCAACCAGTGTGCCTCCAGCTGTTGCAAAACTACAACTCCCAGCATGTACTGATCACCGAAGGGCATGCTTGGAGATGTAGTTATGTAACAGCTGGAAGTACGCAACTACAACTCCCAGCATGCCGAAACAGCTGTTTGCGCATGCTGGGATTTGCAGTTTTGCAACATCTGGAGGGCTAGAGTTTAGAGACCACTGCACAGTGATCTCCAAACTGTGGCCCTCCAGATGTTGCAAAACTACAAATCCCAACATGCCCAGACAGCAAACAGCTGTTTGGGCATTCTAGGAGTTTTAGTTTTGCAAGATCTGGAGGGATACAGTTTAGAGACCACTGTACAGTGGTCTCAAACTGTAGCCCTCCAGCTGTTGCAAAACTACATATTCCAGCATGCCCGAACAGCTGTCTGGGTATCCTGGGAGTTGTAGTTTTGCAACATCTGGAGGGCTACAATTTGGAGACCACTGTATAGTGGTCTCAAACTGTACCCTCCAGATGTTGCTAGGATCCAGGGAGTCAGCCGCACGACATCGCTGCCCGCCGATCACCATTGCCCGCTGCCTCCTGATTGGTAAGTGGATCTTCTGCCATCGGTCCTCTTCGGTTTCCCCATTCTTTCCAGCCTATTGTGGGTGGGCAGGATGGGGAAAACGAAAGTTAACCCCCCCGCCCCCGATCTGCTATTGGTCGTCGCTTCTGGCGACCAATAGCAGGGATAGGAGGGGTGGCACCCCTGCCACCTCACTCCTATTCCTTCAGGGGGATCGTAGGTGTCTTAGACAACCGCAATCCCCCTTATATTCTGGGTCACCAGGACACCATAGACCCGTATGACCCAGAATCAGCCAAATTGCAGGTTTGAATTCACCTGCGATTTGTGCCGATCGCCGACATGGGGGGATCTGATGACCCCACTGGACATTTGCACGGGGTGCCTGCTGATCGATATCAGCAGTCACCCTGGTCCTGTCCTCACCCGGCGTGCGGCGGGGACCGAAATTCCCACGGGCGTATGGATATGTTCTGGGTCCTTAAATACCAGGAAGGCAGGGCATATCCATACGCCCTAGGTCCTTATGGGGTTAATAATAATCAATGGTCAATCAAAAATTCTCATGGATGGTCAGATACAGCAAGTTGCCTTCACAATAACCCATACAATGCTATGTATGTATAACCAAGCAAGAGATTGTTAAAGGGGTTATCCAGGGGATACCAATAATAAACTTTAACTTACCTCCTGCCACTCCCCCGGGGCCACTGGAAGCAAACTCCCATTCTCTGATTCTGTTCTTCTTCGGGCTTTTGGGGTCCAATGCGTAACACTGCTCTTAGCTTGTTGCTGGCCGCAGCGATTTCCCATCTCAGCCGGTGATAAGCTGAGCAGCAGTGTCATGTAATGGGCTCAAGTCCAGCCTTCTTCCTGGTGCCTGGGCATGCTACATCATCACTGGCCAAGGCGAGACATCCCTGAAGGTGATGATTAGCTGAGTGCAGTGTTACATGTGGGGCCCCAGAATTTGGAAGAAGAATGAGGCCGAAAGACGGTAGGCCAATATGGATGGCCCTTTGGGAAGGCAAGTTAAAGTTTTTTTTTTTTTGTTTGTTTTTTTGGCAGCCTGGGCAGAAATAAAAAATAAAACAAATAGCTAGATAGCCTCTTAAAAGGGTTGTTAAGTGGAAATTTTTATTTTTATATTGTCATCAGTCTGCTTAAAAAATAATAATTATTTTAACATATCTTCCTTCACTTTCAGGCAGCTCTGGCATTTGGGAGGCCCGTCTGTGGCCAGTGACACAGCTTTCCCGTAAGCTGCAGTGTGTAGAGACTACAGCCGTGGAAACTAACAGTGACACTTGCCAATAAGTGGCCAGGGCAGGACACCACTGTGGCCAATGATTGGCTAAGTGGCGCTGTGACATCACGTCTACAGCTCTGGACGGCTCCAGTATAGCGGTCTGTCTGCAGAGACCATCCGGACACAGAACATCCTTTTCCCGAAGCTACAAGGGAGCCATGGAAAGTGAGTTAATTTTTTTTTCCATAGTATATCTTTATTAAGGTTTACAAAGATAGACAAAAAAGAAAAGGATTCCAAGTCAACATAACAGTACAACAACATTATTCAGCAAGGGCAAACAGTGTGACAAACTGCGTGCTGGGGGAGAGAATCCTGGAAGGGGTGGCTGAGTATTTAAACTAGGTGAGTGGGGGGAGGATAATAAAGCAAAGAAAGCAAACAGTGGGATGGATAGGTTAGAGAGGGGTCAGGACATAATGGTGGGTGGAGAGGAGTCCTGTGGGGGGAGGTTAAGAGCAGTGGATAAGGAGATTCATGCGTTACAAACTGGCTGTAAAAATAAATGTAGCCCGAAAAATTGCAATCCCAATAATTCAAAAAATTCCATTAGCCCCAATAACTCAATAACTACAATAAGCCCCATTAACTCAAAAAATACCGTTAGCCCCAATAACTTAAATAACAACGTTAGACGCAATAACGCAAAAAATCCCATTAGCCCCAATAACTTAAATAATAACGTTAGACCCAATAACTCAAAAAATCCCATTAGCCCCAATAACTTAAATAGTACAATAAGCCCTTATAACTCAAATAATAACATTAACCCCAATAACTCTGAAAATCCCATTAGTGAGACTATATGTGAAAAACTTAATGGAAATGTAAAGTGTATGTTCACAAATGCCAGAAGCCTAGCAAATAAAATGGGGGATCTTAAGGCCTTGATACTGGAGGAACATATTGATATAGTTGGGGTCACTGAGACATGGCTGGACTCCTCGCATGACTGGGCTGTTAATCTGCAGGGGTTTACATTGTTTCGCAAGGATAGAATGAACAGAAAAGGTGGTGGAGTCTGTCTGTATGTAAGAAGTGGTATGAAAGTCAGTGTGAACGATGCCATAGTGTGTGATGATTCTGAGGATGTGGAATCACTGTGGGTAGAATTACAAAAGGAGGGAAATACTGAAAAAATAATATTTGGTGTAATCTACAGACCCCCTAATATCACTGAAGAGATAGAAGGTCGGCTGTATAAACAAAGAGAGAGGGCCGCCCGGGCAGGTACAGTGGTAATAATGGGAGATTTTAACTATCCAGATATAGATTGGGGCCGGGGGTTGGCTAAAACTACAAAGGGGAGAAAATTCCTAAATTTATTGCAGGATATTTTTATGGGCCAGTTTGTGGAGGACCCAACAAGAAGTGATGCCTTGTTGGATCTGATCATTTCCAATAACGCAGAGCTGGTTGGTAATGTAACTGTGAGGGAAAACCTTGGTAATAGCGACCACAATATAGTTACTTTCGACTTAAAATGTAGAAAACAAAGACAGACGGGGAAAGCAAAAACATATAACTTTAAAAAGGCAAACTTCCCTGGGCTGAGGGCTGCACTACAGGACATAGACTGGGGGAGGTGTTCTCAAATACTGATACAGAAGGTAAATGGGACATCTTTAAATCAACTCTAAATAACTATACAGCTAAATATATACCAAAGGGGAACAAATATAAACGCTTAAAACTAAATCCTACATGGCTGACAAATGAGGTTAAAAGAGCAATAAACAACAAAAAAATAGCCTTCAAAAAATACAAATCTGATGGGTCAGCTATAACATTTAAACAGCACAAGGAGCTTAATAAAATCTGTAAAAATGTAATAAAAACATCAAAAATTCTAAATGAGAGACAGGTGGCCAAAGAAAGCAAAACTAATCCTAAATATTTTTTTAGATATATAAATACAAAAAAACCAAGGACAGAGCATGTAGGACCCCTTAATAGTGATAATGGGGAGGTTGTCACGGGCGATCAAGAGAAGGCGGAGCTACTGAATGGGTTCTTTAGTTCTGTATATACTATGGAAGAAGGAGCTGACATTGGCCAGGTCAGTGCTGGTAACACATCATATAATGTATTGAACTGGCTTAATGTAGAGATGGTACAAGGTAAGTTAAGTAAAGTAAATGTAAGCAAATCTCCATTGCCGGATGGACTACACCCAAGAGTTCTTAGAGAGGTAAGTTCAGTAATATCTGTACCCTTGTTCATGATATTTAGAGATTCTCTGGTGTCTGGTATTGTGCCAAGGGACTGGCGCAAGGCTAATGTGGTACCAATCTTCAAGAAGCGCTCTAGGTCTTCGCCAGGCAATTATAGACCGGTAAGTCTAACGTGCATTGTGGGTAAATTGTTGGAAGGACTTATAAGGGATTACATACAGGAATACATAGGGGATAATTGTATTATAAGTGATAGCCAGCATGGGTTTACTAAGGATAGAAGTTGTCAAACCAATCTAATTTGCTTTTATGAAGAGGTGAGTAGAAGCCTTGACAGAGGAATGGCTGTGGATATAGTGTTTCTGGATTTTGCCAAAGCGTTTGATACTGTCCCTCACAGACGTATGACAGGTAAGTTAAGGTCCTTGGGCTTGGAAACTTTAGTTTGTAACTGGATTGAACACTGGCTCATGGATCGTACCCAGAGAGTGGTGGTCAATGATTCGTACTCTGATTGGTCCCCAGTTATTAGTGGTGTACCTCAAGGTTCAGTACTGGGCCCGCTGTTGTTTAATTTATTTATCAATGATATAGAGGATGGTATTAACAGCTCTGTTTCTATCTTTGCAGATGACACCAAGCTTTGTAGCACGGTACAGTCTATAGAGGATGTGCATAAGTTACAAGATGACTTGGATAGACTAAGTGTCTGGGAATCCACTTGGCAAATGAGGTTCAATGTGGATAAATGTAAAGTTATGCATCTGGGTACTAATAACCTGCATGTGTCGTATGTCTTATGGGGGATTAAACTGGCAGAGTCACTGGTAGAGAAGGATCTGGGTGTACTTGTAGATCACAGACTACAGAATAGCATGCAATGTCAGGCTGCTGCTTCCAAAGCCGGCAGGATATTGTCATGTATCAAAAGAGGCATGGACTCAAGGGACAGGGACATAATACTCACCCTTTATAAAGCATTGGTACGGCCTCACCTGGAATATGCTGTTCAGTTTTGGTCGCCTGTTCATAAAAGGGACACTGCGGAGTTGGAAAGGGTGCAGAGACGCGCGACTAAACTAATATGGGGCATGGAACATCTTAGCTATGAGGAGCGATTAAAGGAGTTACAATTGTTTAGTCTTGAGAAGAGACGTTTAAGGGGGGATATGATAAATGTATATAAGTATATAAACGGCCCATACAAAAAATATGGAGAAAAACTGTTCCAGGTTAAACCCCCCCAAAGGACGAGGGGGCACTCCCTCCGTCTGGAGAAGAAAAGGTTTAGTCTAAAGGGGCGACACGCCTTCTTTACCGTGAGGACTGTGAATTTATGGAACTGGTCACAGCAGGAACAATTAACAGCTTTAAAACAGGGTTAGATACATTCCTGGAACAAAATAACATTAATGCTTATGCAGAATTATAAAACTACATCCCTTTCCCTTATCCCCTTCCCTTAAATTCCCTGGTTGAACTTGATGGACGTATGTCTTTTTTCAACCATACTAACTATGTAACTATGTAACTCCCAAGAGGTCTAGACTCAAGGAAGTAAGCAAGTTATAGTCTCAGACCATGGATTTGCATACTTCGGGAGCAAGGCTTAGGCTAGGAAACATTCTTCCGTATGGATTGCAGGACCACCGCCCTCTAAGGGGTGGGTGTCCAAACGTATTATGGTAGGTACGGAGGGGACAGTATGGAAGCATATTACAGGGAGTAGAAGACGCCCCATAGTGAGCAAGTCTCAAGGGGCACAGAAAGCACAAATGACTAGCAGGCATGCAGACAAGGAAGGAAAAAATGAAGAAATCCAATAAAAGTGAGAGAGGAGGAGGGAGAGAGGTGGAGCACGGGTAGAAGTAAGAGAGATAGGAAAATAAAAAGAAGAGAAATGGGGGATGGAGGAGGTCTACAAGAAGAGCATGACTTACCTCACGAGGTGGACGGAACCTGGGGCCCCCGGACACAAAGGGCAGGAACAATGGCAGAACAGGGCAAGGTATGACATAGGGGCTAGGCGTTAATTAGACAGCTAAACGTAGGGTTTCAAATTCACGCGAGGCCATAAACTCCATCCAGATGCTGGAGAACTAAGATGCTGGAGAACTAATTGGTTCCAGGAGTCAGCTAAAAGTTCCCCCATTCGATGTAGGTGGGAGACCTCTTGAAGCCAGGACGAAACATTGGGGGCTGTCGATGACTTCCATAACCTGGGGATCACAGTCCGAGCCACCAATAGAAGGAAATGCAATAGTCTCCTCGGAGCTTGCGGCAGGGAGGTTGGTAGGATTGATAGTAGGAGCAGTTTAGGTGTTTTATCAACAGGGTGGGATGTCAACTTCGATATGATATTCAGCATTGGAGTCCAGAAGGAGTCCAAGGCCGGGCAATCTAACCATATATGAGTCATGTTGCCACCGGGTTCCCCACAACGCCAACATATATCGGAGACAGTCGGATAGATGCATGCTAATAGAGCTGGGACCCTATACCATCTCGTCATGATCTTATAATTCGTTCCTGTGCCTTGCACGAGACCGAGGACCGATGGCACCATGAGAAGGCCTGACGCCATTCCTCCTTCGAGACGGAGTATCCTAGCTCCCTTTCCCATGCTGAGCAGAAGGATAGTGAATCAGTAGCGGAGGCGTTCAGTAAGTGGGTATAAGCAGTGCTAATGGATTTGTGTATAGGGGAGGTGGAGGTGCAGAGATGTTCAAAGGGCATGAGCGCTTTATCCAGCGCTAAACTGTACTTTTGGGTGTGATAAAAATGGGTCAGCTGGGAATACTGGAGTATCTGGCCTGCCGAAGGGGGTGAACCTTCGAGAAGGACTGAGAGCGACTTCAAGCCACCAGGGCCCATTAGGTTCCGGAGATTGGGGGCATCCACACGACGAAAAGACAGGAAAGTCGTAGTGTGTTCGGATGGCGGGAATGCCGGGTTACCGAAAAGTGGGGTGAGCGGGCCTGAGGGAGAGAGGACGGGTAGGCGCTTCAGGTAGGACGTGAATGTCGCAACCATGGAGGCTGCAATCGGTGGGGGGGGATATCAGGCGACACCCTCTTAGACAATGAACATCTAGGCAACCAAAGTAGAGACTTCCCGTCAGTCCCCGAGGCCCTACTTTCAAACGACACCCATTGTTTCATTGACCTACGGTGAAAGCCGTCAAGTAGCCTGGTGAGTACTGTGGACAGGTAATATGATGTAAAGTCAGATAGTGCCAGGCCTCCCTCCTGTTTTCGTCTGATTAAGATTTGCCTAGCCAGGCGGGGAGGACGCCGAGCCCAAACAAACCCAGACTGCACCGCAGCGACCTCCCGGAAGAAGGAGCCAGGTAAGTGCACTGGAATACCAGAGAAAAGGTACAGCAACCGGGGGAGCACGTTAATTTTGAACACGTTGATCTTGCCCAGCCACGAGAAGTCACTGCGCTCCCATCTGGCCAAGTCCGAGCGTAGCGTCTGCAGGAGTGGGGGAAAATTAAAGCGGTAGGTATCTGCCAAATCCGGGACCTGGATACCTAGGTACGAGAATGACCTAGTCTGCCATTTGAAGGGGTAGGAAGATGTCAGAGATGTGAGGAGTTGAGGAGGGACTGTAATATTCAGGGTCTTACATTTGGAGGGGTTTAGCTTGTAGTTGCTGAAACTGGAGAAGTTGTGGAGTGTTGCCAGTAGAGAGGGCAGGGACAGCAATGGGGAAGTCAGGCGTAAGAGGAGATCATCAACGAATACTGCGCATTTGTAATGGGACGGGGCAGAGAAATCCTGTGTATGTCTGGGTTCTGTCTGATATCCACCAATAAGTGTTCAATAAAGAGGACATACAAGAGGGGAGATAGGGGACACCCCTGCCTCAAGCCATTACGAATAGAAGAGGGTTCAGAGAGTTGACCATTGACATGGATCTGGGCAGAAGGTTTAGCGTACAAGGCCAGTATTCTGCCCAACATCATTCTGCCCAGGCCTATTTGAGAGAGCGTAGCTGTCAAGAAATCCCAGTCCACTCGGTCGAAGGCCTTCTCTGCGTCCAGGGACAAAAGGAGAAGGGGGATCTTATGACGTCGCACATAGTGTATGGACGAGAAGACCCTCAGCGTATTATCTCTTGCTTCCCGGCCTCGGACAAAGCCCACCTGATCAGGGTGGATGAGGGAGCTTAAGTGATCTGCCAGCCTGTTCGCTAGCAACTTTGCGAACAGTTTGGCATCGACGTTTATGAGAGATATCGGCCTAAAACTGGAGCAAAGCAGAGGATCTTTACCTGCCTTTGGAATGACGGTGACATAGGCCTTCATGAAGGAGGAGGGGAGTGGGGAACCTTGGGAGACTTTGTTAAAGGCCATGAGGAGCGGAGTCAGCAATTCCATCCGGAGAGAGGTGTATCCGTCTGGACCAGGGCTTTTACCAGCAGGCAAGGCTGAAATCGCTAACTCAAGCTCCTCAGGGGTAAAGGGGGATTCTAGGGCCAGGATAGTGTCATCTGGCGGGAGCGCTGTGGACGCCATATAGTGTTGCAGAGATGGGGGGGCCGCATGTGTACATAGAATGTGCAGTAGGTTTAGGCAGGTCATATAAGTCTGTATAATATTTGTGGAATGCTGTGAGGATGTCGGGTGTAAGGTGGGAGGTGGAACCAGTGCTTGTCCGAATGGCTAGGATGAATGTGGAGGATCTTTGATTTTGAGAGCGGAGGCCAGATTTGTTGCCCCACTCATAGTAGGTTTTGCCCGTAAGCTGTTTGTAGTAGCGGTGTTTCACAGTCATTAAGTCTAGGAGCTCATGTCGGACTCGTATCAGTTACCAGAACACTTGATCCTCTTGGGTGCGTTTGTGCTGGGTCTCTAAGCTCTGGAGCGTCTGCATTAATGTTTGGAACTTAGTAGAAGCCTCCCTCTTCAACCTAGCCCCATGCTTCATTAACACTCCCCGAAGTACACACTTCAGGTCGTCCCATTTAGTAGCGGGAGATGTGGGGTCGGAAGCATGATCTCACTCAAAGTGTGTGATGGAAGTTTTGAGCTCTTGCAGGCACAAGGTGTCCAAGAGCAACGACTCATTGAGCTTCCACGCAGAGTGGGGCTTGGGGAAAGAGGGGAGGGTAAACGAGCAGAAAACTGGGGCGTGATCTGAAAGTGTTACTAATACAATTGAGGCAGAGGTGACAGTCGGGAGGAGATGGTGGGGTAGGTACATATAGTCTATTCTGCTCTATGACTGTCGGGGATGGGAATAGAATGTATAGTCCTTCCCTTGAGGGTGAAGTGCCCGCCATACATCGCTAAGTTGCATGTCGTGGAGTTTTTGCCAGAGGACTCTCAGTTTAGCATGGGAAATGGAAGAGTGGCCTGTGGAAGTGTCACAGGAGGGAAAGAGGGGGACGTTCATGTCTCCACACAGTAGAATGGTCCCCGTCGCAAAGGCTGTCAGGTCATCTAGTGTGGATCAGGAACGGTACTTGGGACTGATTTGGTGCGTATATGTATGCTATGGTGAATTGTTGGCCCGCTAACGTGCAATTAATAAAAATGAATCTAGCGTTCCGGTCTATCAGTGTGGATTCGATGCAGGCAGGGAGTGACCGGTGGAAGGCAATCGAGACCCCCTTCGTCCTTGCTTCGTGGTTAGTGCTATGGAACCAATGGGGGTAGTACCTAGACCAGAGGGAGGGTATGTGGCCTTCCTTAAAATGTGTTTCCTGCAATGCAAGAATATGTACTTTTTGTTTATGGAAGGAGTAAAGGGGTTTCGTTCTCTTCTCAGGGATGTTGAAATCTTTAATATTAAGGGACGCTATCTTAATGTCCACTGCCATGTTGATTACAGGGGGTAAGGAGCAACTCACCCAAGTGTCCAGGGGTCATCCAGGCGTCCAGCTCATGGGAAGCAGGAACAGAAGGCAGCGTAGACCTAGTAAAGGCAAAAAAAGGGGAGAAAGGCATGAGGACAAAAGAGAAACAAAACAGCTGACGTACAGACACGAAAGCACAGGAACTAAGGAGGGTGACCATAAGGGCCAATAGTACAGCCAGAGCCAGTCCGGCTAACAACCTAGTGGGAGTAACATAGAAGGCGCGCGGACTAAGGTCCATACACCTATTTCAAAACATCATAAATATGAGTAACCAAGTGACAGGGCCAGGGCCTATAACATCTAACTAAGCCACTCCCTCTAAAAAGGGGGAGGGTACGAGGAAAGAAGTGGGCCAGGAAGGCGGTTCGGGCATATAGCCCTATGGTAGATAATGGGTGGGAGGCAGTGTGAGATATGTTAGGGGTACCAGGGGAACTCCAACTGTACGGAAATAAAACAACATTTGAATTGTGAAATTATATACAAAACCGGTCAGGAGGAGTGATCCAGTAAGAGGACCATAAGTGGTAGGCCCACGGAGTGAGTCTCCCGTACTGGTCGCACAGAGGTAGAGTGAGGGCTTACAGGAAACCCATCAAGTCTTTCTCTTCGGTCTTTGGGGGAGAGTGGCAGCAGAAGGAATCTCTGGACCACTTCGGGGCGTAGAAGATCTCAGGGATGTCGAGGGCGTCGTGTGGACATGTCGGGTCGCAGGAGTGCTTGGTCCTGTCGGTAGAGATGCACTCTCAGCAAACATACTGTCCACTCAGGAAGCGGAATTGGAGGAAGCTTGAAAGTATGCAGGAATTGGCAAAGGTCACTCGGTCTCCTCAGGGTCGCTGTGGTGGAGCCAGATCTTGTCGTCAGGGAAAAAGGATAACCCCATCTGTAGAGAATATTAGCGTTCTGTAGAACCAGCAGCAGGGACTTCAGCGTCTCTCTCTCAAGCCTAATGTGCAGAGTGAGAGGTCAGGATAAAGCTGGATCTGAGTCCCGTTAAAGGTGAGGTACTTGAGGTCTTGGGCTCTCCGCATAATCTCTTCTTTTTGGGTGTAGTGGTGTACCCGGCGTATAACGTCCCGAGGTTTTTTCGGGTCCGGGTTTTTAGCTTTTAAGGCACTGTGGGCTCTGTCCAGTTTTATCACGTTGTCAGGCGGCTTCTGTAGAACCTCGTTGAAGAAGCGCTGTAAGGTTGCGGCTAGGTCCTGAGGTGGAACAGTCTCTGGGAGCCCTTTAATTCTAATATTATTTCTGCGGTTTCTATTGTCCATATCATCCATGTGTTCTATGGTCGCAGCTTGTTGCAGTGACAGAGCCTTAGTAGATTCTTGGAGAGAGAGTATTTGCGATGTGACCGATACCTTAAAGTTTTCAGGCTCATGGACCCGGGTTTGTAGTTGTGAGATTTCTTTCTTGACTGGTTGGAGGTCTCTTTTCCATGCCGACTTCAGGTCTGTAATCAGCGATAACATGTCGGCCTTCGTTGGAAGCAAGGCGAGCAGTGCCTGCAGTTCCTGGTGGCCCTTGAGTGTGTTAGCTGCCATTTCTGGAGTGGGTAAGGTGGGCACTGGGGCACTTTGGGTGGATTGAAGGTAGGTATCATCAGGCGACTGCGGCGGTCGGATCTTGGAAAGTTTTTGAGGGCGTTGGACATCATTCTGTGAGTCGTCTGAAGAGAAACAGCTGGAGCCCTGCAATCTGCTTGCTGACAATTTTGAGGGGGTCTCGAAGAGTTTCTTTTTCGCGGGGGGCCTCGCACCCCAGTAGTCCGGTGTGTCGATGAGGAGTCACCAGAGCCTCTGTCAGACCCGGAGTCGGCAACCTCCATCTCAGTGGACCAGTCTAAGACATTTCTTGGTGGTGGTCCCGGGACCTGGGAGCTCATATTGTCTAGAATTAACGGTAGTACATAGAGTCCCAGGGATGAGGCGCGAAGCAGGGTGGGCTTTAGGAGCGACGGAGACAGCAGACGTTATCTGTGTAGGCTGACAGGGAGAGGCAGTGGAGCCCATACAAGCATCGCCCTCCGGTGGCAGAATGGAGAACTGCTCGAGGTGCAGAGCAGGCAGGTCCTGTGAAATATGCACTGTGTCTGAGCCTCCCTGACCCCAGGCTGGAGGAGAGGCAGGACCTGAGGATTTGTGTCCCAGAGCAGGGGGTGAGGATGCAGCAGCTGAGCCCAGAGGTGAGTGCTGGAGAGGTAGTGAAGGGGACTGGGTGGAAGGCGATGAGGATCCCCTGGCCAGAGATATGGTGTCAGGCATGTTGGGCTGTGGTGTGAGAGGGGGGAGACGTGATTCCCTACCTTCAGGTGAGCCTCTGTTGTTTGTGGCTGCTGCCGCTTTGTCCCTGTGTCCGGTCCGCCTGTGTTGCAGTCTCGCCGTAGGAGCCAGGACATCCGTGGGGTGAGCTGCAGGAGGTAGGCAGGGAGCAGCGCTGGAGGACACGTGTGCCTCTGCTTCTGATGCTGACATGGCGGCTACGGCGGGTCCCGCGGCAGAGGGAGCGCTCGGGTGAAAAACTCCGCAATTGAGCGTGGCGGGTCCACCAGTGTCTGAGGCTGCTGCTGGGACCGTTTGTTGCAGTGTCTGCCTCCCATAATACAGTGAATTAGCCCTAATTCAGTCGGCCCAGGCAGGAGCACTTAGAAGCTGCATCCTCCAGCCAGCGCGCCAAACCACGCCCCCGTGAGTTCATTTTTTATTTTATGTATTTATTTTTTAAGGCAGGCTGGGAACAAAAGCAAAAAAAAAAACATTTCAACGGACAACCCCTTTAGGGACGCAACAATTTTTTTGAACCTTTTTTTTCTCTCTGCATTTTAATAGACACAATTCTTATTTTTCCAACTACAGACCTGTTTTACACAGGATCAATTGTACTTTGTAATTTCATCACTCATGTTACCACAAAATATACGCCAAAGCCAAAAAGAATATTATTTGTGTGGCAAATTTGAAAAAGAAAAACAGTTTAGCAACTTTTTGTCGCTCCCTTTCTATGCATTGCACTTTACAGTAAAAATCACATATTTATTTATTCTGTAGGTCCATAGAATTTAAAGGATTCCCAATTCATATAGTTTTTGTTTAATTTTACTACTTTAAAAACATAAAACTTTTTTGTAAGAAAATGAGTATGTTTAACATTGTCCTATTCTGACCCTTATAACCTTTTGAGGGCTGTTGAGGGCTCATTATTTTGCACAGTGATCTCTAATTTTTATTGGTATCATTGTTTTTTTTTTTTTTTTTTTTTTTTTTTTGCTTTTAGATGCGACTTTTAGATCACTTTATGTTTGGTATTTTCATTTAAATTTACGCCATTCCTCATACTCATACTAACATTATATATTAAAAGTTTAGACATTTTCACATTCAAAGATACCAAATATGTTTATGTTAATTTAAATTATTTTATTTGAAAAATGGAAAAAGGGGGGTGATTTAAATTTTTATTAGGGACGTATTCCCATTTATAAAATTTTAAAAATATGTTTAGACCCCATTGGGAACTATTATACGAAATATTTTGATTGCATACATGGTTCAATGCTATGCCACAGCATATCATTGATCTGATTCAGTGTCATTGCCGCTCTGCTTTTTCAACCTGAAGACTAGATTAGCAGACTGAAGATCAGACAGCATGGAGGCAAATGAGAGACCTCCACCCTAAGTCATAAAGGTAATACATACAAAGGACCAGATTTACTACTGAAAATGCTCTAAAAGTCTAGTGTAATTTGCACCAAAAAGAAATGTTTGCCTTGAAAAGAGGAATGCTGCTTTTTCTGGTTCAACATTACAAGAGAATCGGTTTACCAAGATAGGTTTGAGTATCTTACCCCAACGCTAACTAGACCTACTGCCAGTAAAATTGGTTTGACCTCGATGCCAACTGATGGCAATGCTACAATGTTTCTCCTGCCTACTTCAGGACAGCCCTATGCAGAGGGCCCAAGAGCTATATGGGGCCCCCAAAGTACGGGTAGGGAGACACATCTATTTGTCAGTGCCGGCTATGGTTTCTTCGTGCAGCCCTCCTCAATGGATACATTTTACTAAACTAAATTTGTTCATGAAATGAAAACAATCTTCTCATTTTTTCACAGATATATTTTAATTGAATGTTTATAATCAACAGGATGTTCTTTAATCCTATAATATTTGATTAAACAATAGCTCGGAACCTGCCAAAACCGACTGTGTCAAAGCAGATGTTTATTTTGCCATAGGATATACTTTGTGTTTGCTAAAGTCTAAAATGTTGATACAAAGGATCGTGCTTTCTTACAATTTCCCTGAACATTGTATACACTCTCTTATAATAGTATCCCTTGACCAATGATGTTATGGAGCCTTTGCCGCTTTTTTTTCCCCCTGTACTCTCAGGTTACATTTGGAAATGTTATCAGTGTTTTATGTAGAAACACATGGGTTAGAGCTTTATTTACAGTCATTTACTCCTAACACACCTCACAGGAGCCAAAAGGAAGACAAAAATGCATACCCGTCCTATTTACTTTGGATCCTTCCCAATGGGTGTGAATCAGTACTACAACAGGTACAGTCATCCTATGTAAATAAACAGAATGCATCAGATAAAATATTTTACTTAAAATATTCCATTGTTTTCAAAAACTGTCACTGTTGCTATTGTTTATAAGTACACATAATTCACTCCTAGAGATAATATAGTAGGTAAAAAGAAAAAGGGCGGCGCTCGAATCCCAAAAACCAATGGAAGTTGAAGAGGTATGTACTCACCCGGTGTATGTGGGAGGTCACAGGACAGTGATCCCCCACTAACACCTAGAGTCCTCTTCTCGCTTATACACTGAACCAATCTCTGTCCTATGGACATCCCTTAGGCAGGGTGAGCCGGAATCAAAGAACCGTGGTCCGTATATATAGGAAAAAGACAAGTAGAAAAACCAGCACTCGGAGACGGTTCAAAAAGTAATGACAGTCAAACCATTTTGTAGTAAATTATCATTGAGATTAACTTACTTCACTAGGGGAGATGTGTAGGGGGAATTACCTTTCACATCATCCCCTTCCAGGAGAGTATTACAGAATGGCCGGGAAGCCCGTGGATAAGTAGAATAGGGTTTATTGCGATGCGTTTCGGAGGGCTTACAGAATCGTCTCCTTCCTCAGGCATACCTGAGGAAGGAGGCGATTATGTAAGCCCTCCGAAACGCGTCGCAATAAACCCTATTCTACTTATCCACGGGCTTCCCGGCCATTCTGTAATACTCTCCTGGAAGGGGATGATGTGAAAGGTAATTCCACCTACACATCTTCCCTAGTGAAGTAAGTTCACTCCTAGAGATAAGCGAGCCAAGCCCGGCGAACCAGGTCCGGCTCAGAACTTTGCTGTGTCCGTGGGTTACCGAACTTTTGAACTTTGACAGAATTGGCCCACACAAGTGAGGGTAATAAAACAAGAAGAGAAGAGAGACATATAGGGGTTTATGCATCTAAATAAAAGGAGTAACACTGAGAGGATATCAGGGTAGCCCAGCATATCCTGCAGCCAGCAGCATGATCACATGACCCCAGGTTATACAATCATTACTTGCATTTATGTGACATACAGTTCCCAGGCCAATCAAAAATCAGCATAGGGCTGGGTTTAGGACACTGATAAAGCTCTATGCACTGCATTGCAGCCTCCATCTTGGAGAGAAAACACTGAGAGAGAGATCCACCAGAATTCCTGATCCCAAAAGGCCTTTACCAATCCAATAGAATTTAAATCAAGCTAAACAAAGCATTGAGCAGTGGGCTGGCCCCAGACAGTGTCCTGTGTCACTTGAATTGATTTGTCCAGTTTGTGCACTACAAATCCCAGTCACCACTGTCACTGCAGAATGAGCCCATAAAAGCAAAACAATTATCAGTGATCTGGCAGTGACCTGTCACCTGCATTACTGTGCCTAGTTGGTGCACTACAAATCTCAGCAGTTTGCCTGTAGAACGAGCCCATAAACGCTATCATATCACAATACCTAGCAAGCTAGCCTGTATTTTAACATATATGCACATTAGAAGCATTGTGAACATGTCATACACTTTTTTTTAGACCAAGTTGCCTGTATTTCCTAGGTTCAATCAAACATAGCAATTAAGCATGGGTTTAACATAAATATGCATTAAAAGTGTTAAGAGTGAGCGTGGAATAGTTAGGTGTATATTCTACGTTTAATCAAATATATAGAACAATAGAACAATTTTAATTGTGCTAATTTTTCCATAATTTTCCATTTATTAATTTATTTTTAAATAAGTTAAGTAATAGACAAGCATGTAAAGATGGGTATCATTTTAACCCCTTAAGGACCGGAGGTTTTTCCGTTTTTGCATTTTCGTTTTTTGCTCCTTGCCTTTAAAAAATCATAACTCTTTCAAATTTACACCTAAAAATCCATATGATGGCTTATTTTTTGCGCCACCAATTCTACTTTGTAATGACGTCAGTCATTTTGCCCTAAAATCTATGGTGAAGCGGGAAAAAAAATCATTGTGCGACAAAATTGAAAAAAAAAAACGCTGTTTTGTAACTTTTGGGGGCTTCCGTTTCTACGTAGTACATTTTTCGGTAAAAATGACACCTGATATGTATTCTGTAGGTCCATACGATTAAAAGGATACCCTACTTATATAGGTTTGATTTTGTCGGACTTTTGGAAAAAATCATAACTACATGCAGGAAAATTAATACGTTTAAAATTGTCATCTTCTGACCCCTATAACTTTTTTATTTTTCCGTGTATGGGGCGGTATGAGGGCTCATTTTTTGCGCCGTGATCTGAAGTTTTTAACAGTACCATTTTTGCATTGATAGGACTTATTGATCACTTTTTATTCATTTTTAAATGATATAAAAAGTGACCAAAAATGCACTATTTTGGACTTTGGAATTTTTTTGCGCGCACGCCATTGACCGAGCGGTTTAATTAATGATATATTTTTATAATTCGGACATTTCCGCACGCGGTGATACCACATATGTTTATTTTTATTTTTATTTACACTGTGTTTTTTTTTTTATTGGAAAAGGGGGGTGATTCAAACTTTTAATAGGGGAGGAGTTAAATGATCTTTATTCACTATTTTTTTTCACTTTTTTTTTCAGTGTTATAGGTCCCATAGGGACCTATAACACTGCACACACTGATCTTCTATGTTGATCACTGGTTTCTCATAAGAAACCAGTGATCAACGATTCTGCCGCATGACTGCTCATGCCTGGATCTCAGGCACTGAGCAGTCATTCGGCGATCGGACAGCGAGGAGGCAGGTAGGGGCCCTCCCGCTGTCCTGTCAGCTGTTCGGGATGCCGCGATTAGCCGCGGCTATCCCGAACAGCCCGACTGAGCTAGCCGGGAACTTTCACTTTCACTTTTAGCCGCGCGGCTCAGCTTTGAGCGCGCGGCTAAAGGGTTAATAGCGCGCGGCGCCGCGATCGGTGCTGCGCGCTATTAGAGGCGGGTCCCGGCTTCACTATGACGCTGGGCCCGCCATGATATGACGCGGGGTTACTGTGTAACCCCGCGTTATATCAGAAGAGCAGGACCAATGACGTACCGGTACGTCATTGGTCCTTAAGGGGTTAAACATATAAAAAGAAAACATGTCAGCTTTACTGTAAAATGCCCTGTGTAAAAATGAAACCTCAAAAATTGCTAAATTGTATTTTTTAAATTCCCCCCACAAATGATAGTTTTTTGCTCTGCTATATGTTTTATGGTGAAAATAAGAGTGTATTTACAAAATACAGTTGGTTGCTCAAATAAAGAAGCCCTTGTGTGATGCTGGGTTTGAAAAAATAAAAGAGGTATGCTGTCACCTACGGGCAGGGAAGGAATGCACTCTGATCTCGCCCGCTCCCCTAGCCATGCCTACTTACGTACCTGCCCTAACCAACAGGTCCGTAACCAAGAAGACAGTCCCTTCCTGAATACGTGAGGGGAGTAAAAGGTCAACACAATAAAATACAAAGAAGCTGTCAAAGTCCGGGTCCAGTAGCATACAGGCAACTAACAAAAATAAAACTAAACATACACACACAAAAGTTATAGTCAGCAAACCGCATCAACGCCAGGAGAGGACAGAAGTCCCAAATCGCTATAACCAGAGGGAAGTCGAGTAGGAAGCCAGAAGTCAAGGAGGCCAGGTAATACAAAAGATACAGGGTACACACGCTAGCTACTTAGGTCAAAAGACTGTTTCATAGGCGCTGACTGAGAGCCATCTGCAGGTTAAATAGTTAGGCCACAGGTGCTCAATCAGCTGACCAGCCAGACAGCAGGGTGTAACAAGGCAACCAAATAAACAAAGAACCTGTCAGAACCTATTAATCCTGCAGGTTCTGACAGAACCCCCCCTTTTAAGAGGGCCACCGGACCCTTAAAATTGGGTTTAGGTTTGTCCGGATGAGAATCGTGGAAGCATGGACCGAAAAGGCCGGAACCCACAATCTCTCCTCCGGACCATAACCTTTCCAGTGAACTAAATACTGGACAGAATTCTGTACCTTTCTACTATCCAGTATTCTGGAGACCTTATACTCAAGTTCTCCGTCGAACTTAGCTAGAGGAGGTGGAACCAGAACTGGAGACTGAGTAGGGACATAACGTTTTAACAAAGAGCAGTGGAACACATTATGAACCTTAAAAGAAGGAGGTAATTTTAATCTGTAACAGACTGGATTAATAACTTCAATTACCTCATAAGGTCCAATGAACCTAGATGCCAATTTTTTAGATGGAACCTTAAGACGAAGATTTTTCGTGGATAACCACACTTTACCACCAACTTAAAATTTTATACCACAAGTAAGTCTCTTGTTAGCAGATTTATTTTTTAGTTCTTGGGCGTTTCTCAGGTTCTTCTGAACCTGGGCCCAAACTGTGCACAGTTTACTCATGGTAGTGTTGACCTCAGGATTATCACTATCAGTATTAGTACAGGAAGAAAACTGTGGATTAAATCCATAAACACAAAAGAAGGGTGACATACCGGTAGAAGAATGTTCTTGGTTACTCAAGGCAAACTCGGCAATAGACAGAAAAGATACCCATTCATCCTGTCTATCTGCTACATAACATCTTAAGTATTGTTCCACATTTTGATTCAACCTTTCAGTTTGACCCATAGATTGGGGATGAAAAGCGGATGAAAAAGATAACTGAACACCCAACGGTTTACAAAAGGCTTGCCAAAATTTAGAGACAAATTGTACTCCTCGATCAGATACAATATTTTCTGGGACCCTGTGATACCTAACAACATGTTTTAAAAATAGGTCAGCAAGAATATTGGCCGAAAGGAGATTTTTCAAAGGAATAAGATGACACTGTTTACTAAACCTATCCACCACCATGCATAGAACAGTTTTACCCTCAGATGGCGGCAGATCCGTCATAAAATCCATAGAAATATGAGTCCAGGGCCTTTTAGAAGTTGGACAATGGACACAACTCCTCTGCAGGAGAAGTTTTTGCTCAGGCACAAATTTCACAAGAAGCAATAAAAGCTTTCACATCCCTGTTAAGGGTTGACCACCAAAATAACCTTTGAAGCTATTTCTTTGTACCGCAGATACTAGGATGACTTGTTAACGGGGAACAATGGGACTTCTCGATTATACGGAGGCGAAACTGACTAGGTACAAAGATCTTGCCTCTAGGAGTCTCTGGAGGAACCAAGCCTTGATTACTGAAAATCTCAAAGGTTAAATCAGCAGACACTGCAGAAATGACACAACCTTCTCAAAGAATAGTCTCTGGATTAGAGTCTATAGTCTAACGAATACGAATATGGCCGCGATTCTATCGCACAAATCGCTTCATTAAACTCCATTTTACAGCGTTCCAGCCTATTAGAGACCTAAGATGGCGGATCCACATGTGAGTACATGGGGCAGGGGATTATGGGAGGGCGGGAAACAGTGGCAGGAATGAAGGTAGGCGGGCTGACCCTGAACCACATGTGAGATGCAGCCTATCAGTGTTCACTGACCCCTGTGATGTCACAGACCCTATATAATCGGCGGCCATCTTGCCTCTCTTCATTTCATCTATGCACTCAGATGGAGAGGACGGGACTGTGCGTGTGTGAATAGTTCATACCACAGCGTTACACTGCAACTGCTAGTCACATCAGCATTAGGGAAAGGCAGGAGTGCAAAGTGCTGTGCTGTTACTCTGAGAAGGATCATTGATAGCTAAACCTCCTATTCACGTTATTGAGCATTGCAGCAGAGAGGGGCAGATAGCTGTCAGCTGCCTCATACAGATCTCCAAGCTGCCCGAACTTTCTGAAGCATCTTATCTCCTCATTTTTCAGCCCAATTGAGTATAGTTTTATTTGCTCCACAAATCTTCTGCTGTTCGGAATTGTGTGACAGAGTGCAAATTAGGGTTTAATCCCTGGATTTTTTCTTTGTGGTGCTGGACTGTTGGGTCCTGCTGCTGTTCAGAAATAAGTCATATTAGTGTGGACTTTAGTGCCTTTTTACCATTTTCCACCTGTTACTCTGTCTCTGTGCTAAATTCAGTGTTATACCACACGTTATACACCTGCCGGTGTATTAAAGAAAAAAAAGGTTTTCCTGCGTACAAATACGCTTTTTCAGTGGCCTTATCATTGCAAAGGGCCTAAATACAAGCAAATAGCGTACCAAATACTCCCTTTTTTCTGCCTCTGTGCTAAATTCAGAGTTATACCACACGTTATACACCTGCCGGTGTATGAAAGAAAAAAAATAAGTTTTTCCTGCGTACAAATACGCTTATTTCAGAGGCCTTATCATTGCAAAGGGCTAAATACAAGCAAATAGCGTACCATATACCACCTTTTTTTCTGTCTCTGTGCTAAATTAAGTGTTCTACCACATGTTATACACCTGCCGGTGTATTAAAAAAAAAAAAGGTTTTCCTGCGTACAAATACGCTTTTTCAGTGGCCTTATCATTGCAAAGAGCCTAAATACAAGCAAATAGCGTACCATATACTACCTTTTTTCTGTCTCTGTGCTAAATTAAGTGTTATACCACACGTTACACACCTGCCGGTGTATTAAAGAAAATAAACTTTTTCCTGCATACAAATACGCTTTTTCAGTGGCCTTATCATTGCAAAGGGCCTACATACCAGCAAATAGCGTACCATATACTACCTGTTTTTTCTGTCTCCGTGCTAAATTCAGTGTTATACCACACATTATACACCTGCCGGTGTATTAAAGAAAAAAAAGGTTTTCCTGCGTACAAATACGCTTAACAGTGGCCTTATCATTGCAAAGGGCCTAAATACAAGCAAATAGCGTACCAAATACTCCCTTTTTTCTGCCTCTGTGCTAAATTCAGAGTTATACCACACGTTATACACCTGCCGGTGTATGAAAGAAAAAAAATACGTTTTTCCTGCGTACAAATACGCTTATTTCAGAGGCCTTATCATTGCAAAGGGCTAAATACAAGCAAATAGCGTACCATATACCACCTTTTTTTCTGTCTCTGTGCTAAATTAAGTGTTATATCACACGTTATACACCTGCCGGTGTATTAAAGAAAGAAAAGGTTTTCCTGCGTACAAATATGCTTATTTCAGAAGCCTTATCATTGCAAAGGGCCTACATACAAGCAAATAGATTACCAAATACTACCTTTTTTTCTGTCTCTGTGCTAAATTAAGTGTTATACCACACGTTATACACCTGCTGGTGTATTAAAGAAAAAAGGTTTTCCTGCGTACAAATACGCTTTTTCAGTGGCCTTATCATTGCAAAGGGCCTACATACAAATGTAGTACCATTTGTACTACAGGACCTACATACAAATGTAGTACCATATACTACATTTTTTTCTGTCTCTGTGCTAAATTAAGTGTTATACCACATGTTATACACCTGCCGGTGTATTAAAAAAAAAAAGGTTTTCCTGCGTACAAATACGCTTTTTCAGTGGCCTTATCATTGCAAAGAGCCTAAATACAAGCAAATAGCGTACCATATACTACCTTTTTTCTGTCTCTGTGCTAAATTAAGTGTTATACCACACGTTACACACCTGCCGGTGTATTAAAGTAAAAAAAGGTTTTCTTGCATACAAATACGCTTTTTCAGTGGCCTTATCATTGCAAAGGGCCTACATACCAGCAAATAGCGTACCATATACTACCTGTTTTTTCTGTCTCTGTGCTAAATTCAGTGTTATACCACACATTATACACCTGCCGGTGTATTAAAGAAAAAAAAGGTTTTCCTGCGTACAAATACGCTTAACAGTGGCCTTATCATTGCAAAGGGCCTAAATACAAGCAAATAGCGTACCAAATACTCCCTTTTTTCTGCCTCTGTGCTAAATTCAGCGTTATACCACACGTTATACACCTGCCGGTGTATGAAAGAAAAAAAAATAAGTTTTTCCTGCGTACAAATACGCTTATTTCAGAGGCCTTATCATTGCAAAGGGCTAAATACAAGCAAATAGCGTACCATATACAACCTTTTTTTCTGTCTCTGTGCTAAATTAAGTGTTATATCACACGTTATACACCTGCCGGTGTATTAAAGAAAAAAAAGGTTTTCCTGCGTACAAATACGCTTATTTCAGAGGCCTTATCATTGCAAAGGGCTAAATACAAGCAAATAGCGTACCATATACTACCTTTTTTTCTGCCTCTGTGCTAAATTAAGTGTTATACCACACGTTATACACCTGCCGATGTATTAAAGTAAAAAAAGGTTTTCCTGCGTACTAATATGCGTAACAGTGGCCTTATCATTGCAAAGGGCTAAATACAAGCAAATAGCGTAACATATACTACCTTTTTTTCTGTTTCTGTGCTAAATTCAGTGTTATACCACATTTTATACACCTGCCGGTGTATTAAAAAAAAAAAAAAAAGTTTTCCTGCGTACAAATACGCTTAACAGTGGCCTTATCATTGCAAAGGGCTAAATACAAGCAAATAGCGTACCATATACTACCTTTTTTTCTGCCTCTGTGCTAAATTAAGTGTTATACCACACGTTATACACCTGCCGATGTATTAAAGTAAAAAAAGGTTTTCCTGCGTACTAATATGCGTAACAGTGGCCTTATCATTGCAAAGGGCTAAATACAAGCAAGTAGCGTACCATATACTACCTTTTTTTCTGCCTCTGTGCTAAATTAAGTGTTATACCACACGTTATACACCTGCCGATGTATTAAAGTAAAAAAAGGTTTTCCTGCGTACTAATATGCGTAACAGTGGCCTTATCATTGCAAAGAGCCTAAATACAAGCAAATAGTGTACCATATACTACCTTTTTTCTGTCTCTGTGCTAAATTAAGTGTTATACCACACGTTATACACCTGCCGGTGTATTGAAGAAAATAAACTTTTTCCTGCGTACAAATACGCTTAACAGTGGCCTTATCATTGCAAAGGGCCTACATACAAGCAAATAGCGTACCATATACCACCTTTTTTTCTGCCTCTGTGCTATATTAAGTGTTAAAACCAAGCGTTATACACCTGCCAGTGTATTAAATAAAAAAAAGGTTTTCCTGCGTACAAATACGCTTATTTCAGAGGCCTTATCATTGCAAAGGGCCTAAATACAAGCAAATAGCGTACCATATACTACCTTTTTTTCTGTCTCTGTGCTAAATTCTGTGTTATACCACACGTTATACACCTGTCAGTGTAATAAAGAAATTTTTTTTCCTGCGTACAAATACGCTTTTTCAGTGGCCTTATCATTGCAAAGGGCCTACATACAAGCAAATAGCGTACCATATACTACCTGTTTTTTCTGTCTCTGTACTAAATTTAGTGTTATACCACACATTACACACCTGCCGGTGTATTAAAGAAAAAAAAGGTTTTCCTGCGTACAAATACGCTTAACAGTGGCCTTATCATTGCAAAGGGCCTAAATACAAGCAAATATCGTACCATATACTACCTGTTTTTTCTGTCTCTGTGCTAAATTAAGTGTTATACCACACGTTATACACCTGACAGTGTATTAAAGAAAAAAAAGTTTTTCCTGCGTACAAATACGCTTATTTCAGTGGTCTTATCATTGCAAAGGGCCTAAATACAAGCAAATAGCGTACCATATACTACCTTTTTTTCTGTCTCTGTGCTAAATTAAGTGTTATACCACACGTTATACACCTGCCGGTGTATTAAAGAAAAAAAAGGTTTTCCTGCGTACAAATACGCTTTTTCAGAGGCCTTATCATTGCAAAAGGCCTAAGTACAAGCAAATAGCGTACCATATACCACCTTTTTTTTCTGTCTCTGTGCTAAATTAAGTGTTATACCACACGTTATACACCTGCCGGTGTATTAAAGAAAAAAAAGGTTTTCCTGCGTACAAATACGCTTATTTCAGAGGCCTTATCATTGCAAAGGGCCTACATACAAGCAAATAGATTACCATATACTACCTTTTATTCTGTCTCTGTGCTAAATTAAGTGTTATACCACACGTTATACACCTGCCGGTGTATTGAAGAAACAAGGTTTTCCTGCGTACAAATACGCTTTTTCAGTGGCCTTATCATTGCAAAGGGCCTACATACAAGTAAATAGCGTACCATATACTACCTTTTTTTCTGTCTCTGTGCTAAATTAAGTGTTATACCACATGTTATACATCTGCCGGTGTATAAAAAAAAAAAAGGTTTTCCTGCATACAAATACGCTTTTTCAGTGGCCTTATCATTGCAAAGAGCCTAAATACAAGCAAATAGCGTACCATATACTACCTTTTTTCTGTTTCTGTGCTAAATTAAGTGTTATACCACACGTTATACACCTGCCGGTGTATGAAAGAAAAAAAATAAGTTTTTCCTGCGTACAAATACGCTTAACAGTGGCCTTATCATTGCAAAGGGCCTAAATACAAGCAAATAGCGTACCATATACTACCTTTTTTCTGTTTCTGTGCTAAATTAAGTGTTATACCACACGTTACACACCTGCCGGTGTATTTAAGTAAAAAAAGGTTTTCCTGCTTACAAATACGCTTTTTCAGTGGCCTTATCATTGCAAAGGTCCTACATACAAGCAAATAGCGTACCATATACTGCCTGTTTTTTCTGTCTCTGTGCTAAATTAAGTGTTATACCACATGTTATACACCTGCCGGTGTATGAAAGAAAAAAAATAAGTTTTTCCTGCGTACAAATACGCTTAACAGTGGCCTTATCATTGCAAAGGGCCTAAATACAAGCAAATAGCGTACCATATACTACCTTTTTTTCTGTATCTGTGCTAAATTAAGTGTTATACTACACGTTATACACCTGCCGGTGTATTACAGAAAAAAAAGGTTTTCCTGCGTACAAATACGCTTTTTCAGTTGCCTTATCATTGCAAAGGGCCTACATACAGGCAAATAGCGTAGCATATACTACCTTTTTTTCTGCCTCTGTGTTAAATCAAGTGTTATACCACACGTTATACACCTGCCGGTGTATTAAGACATTTTTTTTTACTGTGTACAAATACGCTTAACAGTGGCCTGATTTTTGCAAAGGGCCTACATACAAGCAAATAGCGTACCATATACCACCTTTTTTCTGTCTCTGTGCTAAATTAAGTGTTATACCACACGTTATACACCTGCCGGTGTATTAAAGTAAAAAAAGGTTTTCCTGCGTACAAATACGCTTTTCAGTGGCCTTATCATTGCAAAGGGCCTACATACAAGCAAATAGCGTACCATATACTACCTTTTTTCTATCTCTGTGCTAAATAAAGTGTTATACCACACGTTCTACACTTGCAGGTGTATGAAAGAAAAAAAATAAGTTTTTCCTGAGTACAAATACGCTAACAGTTACCTTATCATTGCAAAGGGCCTAAATACAAGCAAATAGCGTACAATATACTACCTTTTTTTCTGCCTCTGTGCTAAATTAAGTGTTATACCACATGTTATACACCTGCTGGTGTATTAAAGAAAGAAAAGGTTTTCCTGCGTACAAACACGCTTAACAGTGGCCTTATCATTGCAAAGGGCCTACATACAAGCAAATTGCGTACCATATACTACCTTTTTTTCTGTCTCTGTGCTAAATTAAGTGTTATACCACACGTTATACACCTGCCGGTGTATTAAAGAAAAAAAAGGTTTTCCTGCGTACAAATACGCTTATTTCAGAGGCCTTATCATTGCAGAGGGCCTAAATATAAACAAATATCGTACCATATACCACCTTTTTTTCTGCCTCTGTGCTAAATTAAGTGTTATACCACACGTTATATACCTGCTGGTGTATTAAAGAAAGAAAAGGTTTTCCTGCGTACAAACACGCTTAACAGTGGCCTTATCATTGCAAAGGGCCTACATACAAGCAAATAGCGTACCATATACTACCTTTTTTCTGTTTCTGTGCTAAATTAAGTGTTATACCACACGTTACACACCTGCCGGTGTATTAAAGTAAAAAAAGGTTTTCCTGCTTACAAATACGCTTTTTCAGTGGCCTTATCATTGCAAAGGTCCTACATACAAGCAAATAGCGTACCATATACTGCCTGTTTTTTCTGTCTCTGTGCTAAATTAAGTGTTATACCACATGTTATACACCTGCCGGTGTATGAAAGAAAAAAAATAAGTTTTTCCTGCGTACAAATACGCTTAACAGTGGCCTTATCATTGCAAAGGGCCTAAATACAAGCAAATAGCGTACCATATACTACCTTTTTTTCTGTATCTGTGCTAAATTAAGTGTTATACTACACGTTATACACCTGCCGGTGTATTACAGAAAAAAAAGGTTTTCCTGCGTACAAATACGCTTTTTCAGTTGCCTTATCATTGCAAAGGGCCTACATACAGGCAAATAGCGTAGCATATACTACCTTTTTTTCTGCCTCTGTGTTAAATTAAGTGTTATACCACACGTTATACACCTGCCGGTGTATTAAGACATTTTTTTTTACTGTGTACAAATACGCTTAACAGTGGCCTGATTTTTGCAAAGGGCCTACATACAAGCAAATAGCGTACCATATACCACCTTTTTTCTGTCTCTGTGCTAAATTAAGTGTTATACCACACGTTATACACCTGCCGGTGTATTAAAGTAAAAAAAGGTTTTCCTGCGTACAAATACGCTTTTCAGTGGCCTTATCATTGCAAAGGGCCTACATACAAGCAAATAGCGTACCATATACTACCTTTTTTCTATCTCTGTGCTAAATAAAGTGTTATACCACACGTTCTACACTTGCAGGTGTATGAAAGAAAAAAAATAAGTTTTTCCTGAGTACAAATACGCTAACAGTTACCTTATCATTGCAAAGGGCCTAAATACAAGCAAATAGCGTACAATATACTACCTTTTTTTCTGCCTCTGTGCTAAATTAAGTGTTATACCACACGTTATACACCTGCTGGTGTATTAAAGAAAGAAAAGGTTTTCCTGCGTACAAACACGCTTAACAGTGGCCTTATCATTGCAAAGGGCCTACATACAAGCAAATTGCGTACCATATACTACCTTTTTTTCTGTCTCTGTGCTAAATTAAGTGTTATACCACACGTTATACACCTGCTGGTGTATTAAAGAAAAAAAAGGTTTTCCTGCGTACAAAGACGCTTATTTCAGAGGCCTTATCATTGCAGAGGGCCTAAATATAAACAAATATCGTACCATATACCACCTTTTTTTCTGCCTCTGTGCTAAATTAAGTGTTATACCACACGTTATACACCTGCCGGTGTATTAAAGAAAAAAAAGGTTTTCCTGCGTACAAATACGCTTAACAGTGGCCTTATCATTGCAAAGGGCCTAAATACAAGCAAATAGCGTACCATATACTACCATTTGTTCTGTCTCTGTGCTAAATTAAGAGTTATACCACACGTTATACACCTGCCGGTGTATTAAAGAAAAAAAAGGTTTTCCTGTGTACAAATACGCTTACAGTGGCCTTATCATTGCAAAGGGCCTACATACAGGCAAATAGCGTACCATATACTACCTTTTTTTCTGCCTCTGTGCTAAATTAAGTGTTATACCACACGTTATCCACCTGCCGGTGTATTAAAGAAAAAAAGGTTTTCCTGTGTACAAATACGCTCACAGTGGCCTTATCATTGCAAAGGGCCTAAATACAAGCAAATAGCGTACCATATACTACCCTTTTTTGTGTCTCTGTGCTAAATTAAGTGTTATACCACACTTTATACACCTGCTGGTGTATTAAAGAAAAAAAAGGTTTTCCTGCGTACAAATACGCTTAACAGTGGCCTTATCATTGCAAAGGGCCTAAATACAAGCAAATAGCGTACCATATTCTACCTTTTTTCTAACTCTGTGCTAAATTAAGTGTTATACCATACGTTATACACTTGCAGGTGTATGAAAGAAAAAAGGCCTAAATACAAGCAAATAGCTGTTACGCCGAGCGCTCCGGGTCCCCGCTCCTCCCCGGAGCACTCGCAGCATTCTCCTATTCGTAGCGCCCAGGTCAGACCTGCCGACGGGGTGCGCTGCGATAATGCTCCCAGCCGGGATGCGATTCGCGATGCGGGTCGCGCCCGCTCGCGATGCGCATCCCGACTCGCTTACCAGACCCGTTCCCCGTCTGTGATGTCCCGGCACGTGCGGCCCCACTCCCTAGGGCGCGCGCGCGCCGGGTCTTTGCGATTTAAAGGGCCGGTGCGCCACTGATTGGCGCATGAGGTTTTAATCAGTACCTTCACCTATGCACTTCCCTATTTATACCTCACTTCCCCTGCACTCCGTTGCCGGATCTTGTTGCCATTGTGCCAGTGAAAGTGTTTCCTTGTGTGTTCCTAGCCTGTGTTCCAGACCTCCTGCCGTTGCCCCTGACTACGATCCTTGCTGCCTGCCCTGACCTTCTGCTACGTCCGACCTTGCTCTTGTCTACTCCCTTGTACCGCGCTTATCTCAGCAGTCAGAGAGGTTGAGCCGTTGCCGGTGGATACGACCTGGTTGCTACCGCCGCTTCAAGACCATCCCTCTTTGCGGCGGGCTCTGGTGAATACCAGTAGCAACTTAGAACCGGTCCAATGACACGGTTCATGCCAATCCCTCTCTGGCACAGAGGATCCACCTCCAGCCAGCCGAATCGTGACAATAGCGTACCATATACTACCTGTTTTTTCTGCCTCTGTGCTAAATTAAGTGTTATGCCACACGTTATACACCTGCCGATGTATTAAAGAAAAAAAAGGTTTTCCTGCATACAAATACACTTATTTCAGAGGCCTTATCATTGCAAAGGGCCTACATACAAGCAAATAGCTTACCATATACTACCTTTTTTTCAGTCTCTGTGCTAAATTAAGTGTTATACCACACCTTAATACACCTGCCGGTCTATTAAAGAAAAAATAGGTTTTCCTGCGTACAAATACGCTTATTTCAGAGGCCTTATCATTGCAAAGGGCCTACATACAAGCAAATAGCGTACCATATACTACCTTTTTTTCTGTCTCTGTGCTAAATTAAGTGTTATACCACGCGTTATACACCTGCCGGTGTCGGTGTATTAAAGAATAAAAAGGTTTTCCTGCGTACAAATACGCTTAAAAGTGGCCTTATCATTGCAAAGGGCCTACATACAAGCAAATAGCGTACCATATATTACCTTTTTTTCTGTCTCTGTGCTAAATTCGGTGTTATACCACACGTTATACACCTGCCGGTGTATTAAAGAAAAAAAAGTTTTTCCTGCGTACAAATATGCTTTTTCAGTGGCCTTATCATTGCAAAGGGCCTTCATACAGGCAAATAGCGTACCATATACTACCTTTTTTTCTGCCTCTGTGTTAAATTAAGTGTTATACCACATGTTATGTACCTGCCGGTGTATTAAAGATTTTTTTTTTCCTGCGTACAAATACGCTTAACAGTGGCCTTATCATTGCAAAGGGCCTAAATACAAGCAAATAGCGTACCATATACTACCTTTTTTTCTGTCTCTGTGCTAAATTAAGTGTTATACCACACGTTATACACCTACCGGTGTATTAAAGAAAAAAAAGGTTTTCCTGCGTACAAATACGCTTTTTCAGGGACCTTATCATTGCAAAGGGCCTACATACAAGCAAATAGCGTACCATATACTACCTTTTTTTCTGCCTCTGTGCTAAATTAAGTGTTATACCACACGTTATCCACCTGCTGGTGTATTAAAGAAAAAAAGGTTTTCCTGTGTACAAATACGCTTACAGTGGCCTTATCATTGCAAAGGGCCTAAATACAAGCAAATAGCGTACCATATACTACCTTTTTTCTGTCTCTGTGCTAAATTAAGTGTCATACCACACGTTATACACCTTCCGGTGTATTGAAGAAAAAAAAAAAGTTTTTCCTGTGTACAAATACGCTTAACAGTGAGCTCATCATTGCAAAGGGCATACATACAACCAAGTAGTGTTCTATTTAGTACCTGTATTTCTGTCTCGGTGCTAAATTCAGTGCTATTTCACACATTAGTATACACCGACTGGTGTATACAAAAAAAAAGAGTTTTTTTCTGCGTATAAATAAGCTTAACAGTGCGCTCATCATTGCAAAGGGCATACATAGAACCAAGTAGTGTACTATTTACTACCTGTTATTCTGTCTCTGTGCTAAATTCAGTGCTATTCCACACATAAGTATACACCTGCTGGTGTATTTAAAAAAAAATTGTGCTTTTTCTGCATAGAAATATGCATACCAGTGTGCTCATTATTGCAAAGGGCATACATACAACAAAGGAGTGTACTATTTAGTAACTGTTATTCTGTCTAGGTTCTATATACTTTGAAAGGACAGCCGTAAGTAATCGCCTGCTGCTGTTCTATACCCTCATAAACGCACTAAGTATGTCAGGCAGGGAAGTGCCAGGACGTGCACAGAGAAGGGTCAGAGGCCTACATACGTCAGGCAGAGTTGGCAGCAGACTTGGGGCGAGTGGCAGCAGGAGTCGCAGCAATAGGCCTGAGCTCCTGTTAACACCCAGTGGTCGAGTCGTCGACCCATCTCTCCTCGTCAATTGGTTTGCACACTCATCCCCATCATCACAAGCGACATCTGACAACCCCAGTCAAGAGTCGGTGGGTTCCTCAGACACAACTCTCAGTTGGCATGGCCCTGGAGCAGTCCCCATAATCTCATTGCCTTTGTCCTATGCTGTTCCCTCTCCCAAAGAAGTATCTCATGCTTTGGGTTCAGCTCCACTATTTAGTGAGGACGATGTAATAGAGAACAGTCAGCAGCTAATGGGCAGCCAAGAATGTGAGGACACATGCGTCGCTTGCTCCGCAAGGCGGGCAAGTAGTGATGCGGAGAGTGACGTGAGAGGCGGTGTTTCAATTGTTCAGGGTCCTGAGGCAGACATTGTTGTGGAACACGAGGAGGACATCAGTGACGTGCACACATCTTTTGATGATGATGAAGCCGATCGCAATTGGGAGCCAGGTGCAGAAGTCGGGGCTTCATCATCATCAGGAGAAGAGATTTGCTCTTTGTCTATGAGGCAGCAAGGCGGTAGCACGGTCGGCAATCAGCGTGGTGGTGGCAGTAGTGGAAATTCAGGAGCCCACCTGCTTCGGGGCAAGCTACCATTCAGGGAGGTAGTGGAACAGGGGTTCCTGGAGACGGCGCCAATAGCAGTGAAATAGTGCGGACTGCTGGTGGGAAAATCAGCTACTCTGCGGAGTGGTTGTTCTTCATAAAGAATCCGGAGGACCTTAGCGTAGTCACATGCAAAATCTGTCGACAGAAAATGAAGCGTGGCCAGGGTCCCAATCTCGGCACCACGGCCCTGCGTCAACACATGATTCGCCACCATAAAGCGGTCTGGGATAACCGTGGCTCCAATGTAGTGGTCCAGCCTGCCGCATCACCCAGTGGCCATCCGCTCCCTCCGTCATCCAGCCAAGGCTTTACCACCTCAGCCGAAGGGAGCATTGTGTCAAACCCTCCTTCTTGTGCTCCTGCTTCTTCCGCTCGTAGTCAGCCATTCCGCCAACAATCGATCGGCAAAGCCATGTCCAAGAGACAATAGTATGCGCCCACTCATCCAACGGCGCAGAAGTTGAATGTGCTCCTGTCCAAGTTGCTGGTGTTGCAGTCCCTCCCTTTCCAACTTGTGGACTCTGCAGCTTTCAGGGAATTGATGGCTTGTGACGAGCCGAGGTGGAGAGTCCCAAGCCGTCATTTCTTTGCGAAGAAGGCAGTACCATCCCTGCATAAATTTGTACAAGAGAAGGTGGGCCAGTCCTTGAGCCTGTCGGTGTATTCAAAAGTGCACGGCAGCGCCGACGTGTGGAGCTGTAACTACGGGCAGGGACAATACATGTCTTTTACGGCCAACTGGGTAAATGTTGTTCCTGCACAGCCACAGCAGCAACTTGGACAGGTCACACCGCTTCCTCCTCCACGCTCTCGCTCCCAGGCAGTTGGTCCTTTTACAGTGTGCGCCTCCTCCCCCGTGTCCTCGTCCTCCACTGCACATCCAAATCTCGGTGGCCTTTCATCGTACCACGTGTGTAGGGCACAGCGGTGTCAAGCCGTACTTCACATGGTGTGCCTTGGCTAACGGAGTCACACAGGGGAGGAACTGCTGAAGTTCATTAGGGAAGAAATCCGAGTATGGCTTACTCCACGAAATCTGGAAATGGGAACCATGGTGACCGACAATGGGAAGAACATTGTGGCCGCGCTGCGACAAGGAAGTGTGAACCATTCGCCCTGCATGGCACACGTGTTGAATCTGGTTGTCAAGAAGTTCATCAAGTCTTCACCCCATTTGCAAGACGTCCTGACAATGGCAAGGAAACTGTGCATGCACTTCAGCCACTCGTACACCGCCAAGCACACTTTGCTTGAGCTGCAGCGTCAGAACGGTATCCCACAACATAGTCTCATTTGTGACGTTGCCACATGTTGGAATTCCACCCTCCATATGTTGGACAGACTATACGAACAAAGAAAAGCCATCACATATTTTTTGATGATACAAGCAGATAGGAGTACTCCCCTGTGTAACTTCAATGTGAACGAGTGGCAGCTCATACGTGACACCTGCCGTTTGCTGAGGCCCTTTTGAGAAAGCCACATTTTTTGTTAGTCGCTCGAATTACGCCATGAACGACGTAATTCCACTCCTACATTTACTCCAAAAAATGATTGAAAACATATCTGGACACGGCAATGGAGATGTTGTGCCTACATCAGAAGGCTAAATGAGTCCTGTGGGGGATGAACAGGAGGAGGATGATGAGGGGCAGAGCGGAGCACAGTTTACGGTGGATGAGATGGCCGGTGTTTCTGGTCATTGGACAGGAGGGGAGGAGCAGGAGCAGCCAGAGGAGCTGGAGGGTTATTACGAGGGAGGCGAGACAGGGGACCCAGACACACCGTGGCAGTATGCAGTGGAGATGGAGGCAGGTAGTCCCAGTGAGTCACTGTCACAAATGGCACGATGCATGCTGAGTTGCTTGCGTAGTGACCCCCGAATTGTCAAAATTCATCAGCGTGATCACTTCTGGATCTCCACCTTTTTAGACCCTCACTACCGGCCCAGAATGGGGGCCTTTTTTACACCCACTGAGAGGGAGGACAAACTGACCTACTTCAGGGAGCTTCTATGTAGTCGGTTGGCTGATGCCTATCGGCCACATGGTCCATACACTCGCAGGTCTGACTCGGGGGGCCCTCTGCGCTCATCTTCCACTGCCACAGCTGCTGGGGAGGGGAGGGGTGGCAGGAGCAGTACCGGCTCAATCAGCAGCAGCTTTAGTCTACAGTTGCTGATGAGTAGCTTCCTTCAGCTGCATAGTGAAGCTACTCATCAGCAGCAGGTGGACATGGAGCAGGACCTGAACCAGCAGGTGATGGCTTACCTCGACATGTCCCTGCCAACAACCGTTGAAGATCCGCTGGACTTCTGGGCAGCCAAACTCGATTTATGGCCGCAACTAGCGGAGTTTGCCCTGGAAAAGCTGTCCTGCCCGGCCAGTAGTGTGCCATCAGAGCGGGTGTTTAGTGAGGCCGGGGCCATAGTCACCCCAAGGCGAACTCGTCTGTCCACTAAAAATGTGGAGAGACTGACGTTTGTCAAGATGAATCAGGGATGGATCAGCCAGGATTTCCAGCCACCAATGACAGATGGGTCTGAGTAGATTGAAAAACGATTTAGTTGATAAATCAACTAGGTACCAGTCTTCAAGGTATATGTAAAAGAAAGTTAGTAGAATGTAAAGAATAAGAATAGATGGAGATCCAGATATTAATTGAAAAAATATAATATATTTATTAAAAGTGATGTTATTCGCTGGTATCTAGTGTCCCTGCAGGGCCCTTGCATGGGACAGCGTAGAATAATAAAAATGTCTAAAATCAATGAATTAATAATTCAATAGAGAGAATAAAATAAAATAGAATAAAATTTGCATCTATAGTTCATCCAATGTTGGCATCAATAATAATCAGTTAACAGTGTGCTTAACTGCTCAGTCTCTTATAAGCACGATGTGATGCCGATAGCCAAATACACTGTCAAATAACGGCTTGTTGTAACAGTTGCAGTGTCCAATCTCAATGAATTAGCTGATGGCAGTGTAACAAACTGTCTCACAGATGTGAAGGATAACGAAAGTCCGGTGCACAGCACCACTCACCACCCTTGCGACCGCTGGTATTGCTGGTATCGGCAGAGGAGCTGTTACGGTGATGTGGCACGGAGGTGTCAGGCCTCCGGCAGTGAAGGTCTGTATCTCCTGTGTCCGGCAGCGTTATAGGTAGCGCTGGAGTTGTCCTCTCCGCAAGGTCCGCGGCTGGCACGGATGGCACCGGCCTCGTAGGTAAGCCGAAGGTCCTTGGCTGGTGGAATAAAGCAGTGCGTTCAAGGTAGCGGTGGGAGTGCGTGCAGCGCGCCCCGTGTAGTTGAGCACTTGCACGCGCGCAGAGCGGCAGGGAAGCTGCAGTGATCCCAATACTGGGGGCTTCCAGCAGTTTCAAATAGAGTTCGGTATAGAGCTGGGATATGGAGATGATTATAGATAGATGCAAGTAGAATACACAATTCTAGACGCGTTTCAAGGCCTCGAGCCTTTTCTTCAGTAGAGGTATAGGAGTAGATTGACCATGCTCCTACAACAAAATTTTCTCTATTGTGGTTGGTTATGAAACCCTCTGAGGCAGACCTGGAGATTGTGTGGCCCGCTTGACACATATGGCCCTTTGATTGGCTCTGACCGGCCCACGCTGATTGGGGACAACTATGCTGCCTAATCTGGGGGACATCTATGCTGCCTAATCTGGGGGACAAGTATGCTCCTAATCTGGGGGACATCTATGCTGCCTACGCTGGGGGACAACTATGCTCCTAATCTGGGTGACATCTATGCTGCCTAATCTGGGGGACAAGTATGCTCCTAATCTGGGGGACATCTATGCTGCCTACTCTGGGGGACATCTATGCTGCCTAATCTGGGGGACATCTATGCTGCCTAATCTGGGGGACAAGTATGCTCCTAATCTGGGTGACATCTATGCTGCCTATGCTGGGGGACAACTATGCTCCTAATCTGGGTGACATCTATGCTGCCTAATCTGGGGGACAAGTATGCTCCAAATCTGGGGGACATCTATGCTGCCTACTCTGGGGGACATCTATGCTGCCTAATCTGGGGGACATCTATGCTGCCTAATCTGGGGGACAACTATGGTCCTAATCTGGGGGACATCTATGCTGCCTAATCTGGGGGACAACTATGCTCCTAATATGGGGAAAACTGAAGCTTCTGGCCTTGGGCCTATAATTTTTTTAAGTTTAGCAGTAGCTAAATACATGCTTAATGCAAATGTCAACATTGATCTTTAAATGTAAGGGGTTATGAAACCCTCTTGGGTACTGCAATTGACTGCTCCAGACTCATTCTGTGTCTTTCACAAATTACTTGCCTCCCTGGTGCCTCAGGCCTTGGGCCTATCATTTTTTGAAGTTTAGCAGTAGCTAAATACATGCTTAATGCAAATGTAAACATTGATCTTTAAATGTAAGGGGTTATGAAAACCTCTTGGGTACTGCAAATGCATGCTCCAGACTCATTCTGTGTCTTTCAGGAACTACTTGCCTCCCTGGTGCCTCTGGCCTTGTGCCTTAAATTTTTGGATGTTTAGCAGTAGCTAAATACATGCTTAATGCAAATTTCAACAATGATCGTTAAATTCTCGGCGCTCTGCCAGGGCCTTCTCCTACCCCGCCTGGGCCAATCCGAGGACCTCACTAACCAACTCACTAACTAATCCAATCGCTTATAGCGACGGGCGGTGTGTACAAAGGGCAGGGACTTAATAAACGCCAGCTTATGACCCTCACTTACTGGTAATTCCTTGTTTTAAGATTAAATAATTGCAATCACAGATCCCTATCACGAACTGGTTTCAGCGTGCAACACGCACCTGTCCTTGAATGATAGAGACACGCTAATCCGTTCAGTGGAGCGCTAGTGCGGCCCAGGACATCTGAGGCCATAACACACCTGTTATTGCTCGATCTCGCAATTGATTGGGCAAGGTAAGGGGTTATTAAAGCCTCTTGGGTACTGCTGAGGCCTACTCCTGACTGCTCCTGGTGCAATGTATGGGGTAATTAAACACTCTTGGGTAGTGTTATTGTTAAATTTACTGGTAATTTTATCAGTAATAAAATTGAATTTAGCAGAATGCTAACCGTTACACAACGGAACGCTTGTTGCGTGTGGTTTTTTAATGAAAAAAAATAAATAAATAGATGGAGAGGGATTAACTCTGTTTAATCATTTTGGCGAATAGAATCCTTTTGCCATCTGATTTTTTGGAGACAGATGCACTTACACACAAGTAATAATTTTTTTAACCAAATTTCAAACATTGTGTGGTTTATTACTTTTGGGAAGAATGTCTTTGGATGGTCCACCATCCTGCATTATAGAGTCTTCTGAACTGCTGTATATGCGCTTGTTTTAAAAAAAAAAAGGTATTTTGTCCGAAAATTTCGATAAAATTTTGTGTTTTTTTGGGGTGGATTGTGAAGCCCGGGTGACGGGTGTGTACTGTGTACTCGTGCATCAGTCAACTCCAGTCTGTGTCCGTTAGGCAATATATGGGTTACTGATGCAGCAGAGGTGGGGCCTTGGTCTTGGAATTTCAATTATTTAAAAAAAAATTAACATTTTGTGTGGCTTATTATATAATAGAAGAATGTTTTGGGTGGTCCACCGTCCTGCATTATAGAGTCTTCTGAACTGCTGTATATGCGCTTGTTTTAACAAAAAGGTATTTTGTCAGACAATTTTTAAAAAAATTGCGTTTTTTTGGGATGGATTGTGAATCCCGGGTGTGTACTCGTGCATCAGCCAACTCCAGGCTGTGTCTTTCAGGCAATCTATGGGTTACTGATGCAGTTGAGGTGGGGCCTGGGTCTAGGAATTTCATTTTTTTTTTTTTTATTAAACAATTGTGTGGTTCATTATTTTTGAGAAGAAAGTCTTTGGGTGGTCCACCGTCCTGCCTTATAGAGTATTCTGAAATGTTGGATATGCTCTTGTGCTTACACAAAGTTGTAAATAAAAATGTATACAATTTTGTTGATTTTGGGTCGGATTGTGAAGCCCTGTGTGTACTGGTGCATCAGCCAACTCCAGACTTTGTCCTTCAGGCAATAAATGGGTTCCTGATGCCACAGAGGTGGGGCCTGGGTCTGGGAATTAAAAATTTTTGGATTGCGGGTGCTAAAAAAAAAAAGATGGACACACCCTAATCCGTTCAGCGGAGCGCGCCTGCGGCCCCGGACATCTGAGGGCATAACACACCTGTTATTGCGCGATCTCAGGAGAAGGGGGTTCATCATCAGGAGAAGAGAGTTGCAGGTTGCCCCTGAGTCAGCAAGGCGGTAGCACGGTTGGCAGTCAGCGTGGTGTGGCAGTAGTGGAAATTCTGGAGCCAAACATGCCCGGGGGAGACCACCTGCTTCGCGGCAGCTTACCTTTTCGTGAGTTAGCGGGTTACCAGCACCGGTCGATGAAAGATAGAGACACGCTAATCCGTTCAGTGGAGCGCGCCTGCGGCCCCGGAAATCAGTGGGCATAACACACCTGGTATTGCTCGATCTCGCAATTGATCGTGCAAAGGTAGGGGGTTATTAAAGCCTCTTGGGTACTGCTGAGGCCTACTCTTGACTGCTCCTCGTGCAATGTATGGGGTAATTAAACACTCTTGGGTAGTATTTTTTTTTTATTTACTGATAATTTTATCAGTAATAAAATTTCATTTTCCAAAATGCTAATCGTTACACAACGGAACGCTTGTTGCGTGTGATTTTTAATGAAAATAATTTTTTTTTTTTTTTAAATAAAAAAAAATACGGACAAGGATTAACTCTGCTTCATCATTTTGGGTGAAAAAAGTCCTTTGGTGATCTGATCTTTTGGAGACAGATGCACTTACACACATATTGAATTAGTTTTTGTAAAAAAAAATTCAAACATTGTGTGGTTTATTATTTTTGAGAACAATGTCTTTGGGTGGTCCACCGTCCTGCATTATAGAGTCTTTTGAACTGTTGGATATGCGCTTGTTCTTACACAAAGGTATTTCTTAAAATTTTTTCTAAAATGTTGTTGTTTTTTGGAGGGGATTGGGAAGCCCGGGTGTGTACTGGTGCATCAGCCAACTCCAGGCTGTGTCCTTCAGGCAATATATGGGCTTCTGATGCCGCAGAGGTGGGGCCTGGGTCTGGAAATTTCAAATTTTTGGATAGCAGGTGCTACCAATGAGAAATCTTTGTCAAAAATTTCATATATTGTGTTGTTTTTTTGGGGGGGATTGTGAAGCCCTGGTGTGTAGTGTACTAGTGCATCAGCCAACTCCACGCTGTGCCATTCAGCCACTAAATGGTCTCCTCTTGCTGCCAACACCTCCACGCTGTGTTATTCAGTCACTTATATGGTCTCCTGACACTGATGCCACCACCAGGCTCTGTCATTGTGCTGCTGTGCGGCAGTGATTCTAAGAGCGATGCCAGTAATCTGCATGCTATTCTGAATAACAGTATTATTTCACTACCCCAGCACACTCCATATGCGTTTTAGGACACAGCAAAGTGTTCTATACCCCTATAGAGGCTGCTCTATACCCCTAGAAATAGCCTTTTTTAACATCGATTCGCTGCAAATAAATTCGGTTCGAAACGAACTTATCGGGAAAATTCGGCGAATCGGCCAAATCGAATTTTTGCAAAAATTTACAGAAAAGAAAAAAAATATCAAATATTTCAATTTAAACTTCCTGAATTTAAAGTACCTTAATTTTAAGTCCCCTCACTTTTATACTCACTCACTTGTATGCTTCACACTCTTGTATACAGACAAACAATCGCTAGCTCAACATAGTGTACTTGCTTTATATTTATCACAACCACCTCTCTTCCACTGCCTGGAAGTGATTTCACTTTAGTGAAGCATTTTTATTTATTTTTTCATTTACACATCCGAATTTAACGAAAAGTCGTCGAAGACCTGTGGGGTGTTAAGGCTCACTGGACCCCTTGGTACGTGCCTTGAGGGGTGTAGTTTCCAAAATGGTATACCATGTGGGGGGTTTTCTGCTGTTCTGGCACCATAGGGGCTTCCTAAATGTGACATGCCACCCAAAAACCATTTCAGCAAAAATTAACTCTCCAAAATCCCATTGTTGCTCCTTCCCTTCTGAGCCCTCTACTGCACCCGCCGAACACTTGACATACACATATGAGGTATTTTCTTACTCTAGAGAAATTGGGTTACAAATTTTGGGGGGCTTTTTCTCCTATTACCCCTTGTAAAAATTCAAAAACTGGGTATACAAGAACATGCGAGTGTAAAAAATTTAGATTTTGAATTTTCTCCTTCACTTTGCTGCTATTCCTGTGAAACACCTAAATGGTTAACACACTTACCCAAATGTCATTTTGGATACTTTGAGGGGTGCAGTTTTTATAATTGGGTCATTTGTGGGGTATTTCTAATCCACTTCAAAACTGAACTGGTCCCTGAAAAATTCCAATTTAGAAAATGTTGTGAAAAATTGGAAAATTGCTGTTGAGCTTTGAAGCCCTCTGATGTCTTCCAAAAGTAAAAACCTGTCAATTTTATGATGAAAATATAAAGTAGACATATTGTATCTGTGAATCAATATATAATTTATTTGGAATGTCTGTTTTTGTTACAAGCAGAGAGCTTCAAATTTAGAAAAATGCTACATTTTCAATTTTTTCATAAAATTTTGGAATTTTTCACAAAGAAATGATGCAAGCCTCGACACAAATTTACCACTAACATGAAGTAGAATATGTCACGAAAAAACAATCTCAGAATCAGAATGAAAAGTAAAAGCATCCCAGAGTTATTAATGCTTAAAGTGACAGTGGTCAGATGTGCAAAAAATGGTTGGGTCCTTAAGGTGAAAATGGGCTTGTTCCTTAAGGGGTTAAACCCCACTGGCATTTGACAGATCTTTGGAACAGTGGGCTGTGCAAATGAAAAATTTTCATTTTTCATTTTGACAGACCACTGCTCGCTCAAAAAAATCTATCAGACACCTGTGAGATGTAAATGCTCACTGCATCTCTTATTAGGGGTGTAGTTTCTAAAATGGGGTCACATGTGGGGGGGGGGGGTTCACTGTTCTGGCACCATGGAGGCCTAAACGCACATGGCCTTCAATTTCAGCCAGATTCTCTCTCCAAAAGCCCAATGGTGCTCCTTCTCTTCTGAGCCCTGTAGTTCACCCGCAGAGCACTTTACATCCACATGTGGGGTATTTTCTGACTCTGAAGAAATGGGGTTACAAATTTTGCGGGGCTTTTTCTCCTATTACCCCTTGTGAAAATGATAAAATTGGGGTAACAACAGCATTTTAGGGAACCACATGTAGTCCCCCAGTTATTCTTCTTTAGTTTGTTTTTCCGTGTCCTGTGCAGTATTTCTTCCAGAAGTCCACTTGATGGCCCACATGGTGGTCTACACCCCGAAGTCATCAATTTTTACTCTAAGAGAGAGTGTGCAGCTGTTTCTGGAGACGGTCAACAATAACCTCTGCATGGTGGAATAATAGGTCATAATGTTTATCAGGATCAGTAGAAGCATCACCCACTCGATGATTATGATGGGGATTTTACGGATCTCGTCCCAGTCTTCATCATTATAGAATAATTCCTTTAATGTTTCATATCCAAAATAGAAAATTGTGCAGACAAAAGTCAGGCCACAGCAGGTGCATCTACTATGGTGGATGACTTTGTTTGCTCCTGTTAATTTATACATCTGGATGGACTGCCCAAGGTAGTATAAGGCTTCACATGTAATTGAAATTATCGTGCTGACGAAGTGTATCCTGGGATATTCTTTGGAGGAAAATACATGCATGACAGCTGTGCCAAAACAGGAGGCCCACACAATGGCCAGCAAGATCCTCTGGATCAGGACCTGATGACCCCTGAACTCTTCAGTATGCATAACCATATACTTATAAATAAGAAAGGTTAGTACCAAAGTGCCAATGTACGTCCCTATGAATCCAATTCTGAATAATATGCTTTCGGGAAAGAAATTTCCCACGTCACTGTGAAGGAAAAGAAACCAATGTTATTATGGATATTTCCTCACTCCCAACCCATGAAATAAGAATCATGTGCTTGTTTATTTTACCTGATGCTCATCAGTGGTGAGGTTGCATGGCCGAGGACGACCGTCATGATTTAGCTGGTGGCAAGCCAGGCCGCACACCAAAGCGTCAACAGGAGGGGGATGAACCCCAAACCTTTTAGCTCCATTTCAGACAAGTAGAAGAAGAAGACGCTAACCTCACTAATCTCACTAATCTCACTGTAACAATCTACAGACTGAAGGCTCGGGCGGCTGTCAATGGAATGTCAGGACTCCAGCTGTCTATGACATCACATGTGACATGTCAGAATGACTGCTTGTTTCTTGGAGCTGCGATGATTTAGTATCTGCTATAGATAGAACCTGATGTTTTTACTATGGACCTTACAGACCCCAGAACCCAAGTAATTAGTGCAGGGGCTCCATTTTGATCATCTCATATTTCACATTATTTGAGTTCCAGGGCTCAGATACATTTGCACCCTCTATAGCAGTGGTCTTCAAGCTGTGAACCCCCAACCGCTGCAGAACCACAACTCCCAGCATGCCCAGACAGCAACTTCACATAAAGAAATAGTCTAATTAAACTTTTCTTATATATAGAATCCCTGAAATCTTCAAGGATAAGCCTCCTGGGGATCTCCTTGCAACAAAGACATTATAAGTCCTGCTATCTGAAACTCTGAGCTAGTAGACTGTGGTCTCAGGTGAAAGTACAGCTTACAACTCTCCCTGAATACAACTAATTTCTTTCGGTCACCAGAAAAGCGATCAGGAAGATTAATTTTTGGTTCACTCGAAACAGCTGGAGGACAGACCACTGGCTGAATACAAGCGGTTTCCTGAGCCTAAACCCTTTCAGCAAGGGATTGTACTAAATGCGTTAATCCCAGCATTTGCTCTACTAAAGCCGTCATTACTTCCATCTTAGCAAATGCAGGTAAGTATTGGCCTGTGAAAATGTCACGTAGGGGCAGGGAAGGAGTGCACTCTGATCTTGCCCGCTCCCCTATCCCTGCCTACTTACGTACCTGTCCCAACCAACAGATCCATAACCATGAAGACAGTCTCTTTCTGAATACATGAAGGTAGTTAAAGGTCAACACAATAAAATACAAGTCAGCAAACCGTGTCAACACCAGGAGAGGACAGAAGCACCGAATCACTATAACCAGAGGGTTTTCGAATAGAAAGCCAGAAGTCAAGGATGCCAGGTAATACAAAAGATACAGGGTACACATGGCAGCTACTTAGGTTTAAAGACTGTTTCACAGGCGCTGACTGAGAGACATCTGCAGTTAAATAGTTAAGCCAATCAGTCAGCTGACCAGCCAGACAGCAGGGTGTAACCCGACAACCAAATTAACAAAAAACCTGTCAGAACCTATTAACCCTGCAGGTTCTGACATATGCCTCTTGAAAGGCTAGAAAGAAAAATTAAAACACAAAAATTTTAATTGGCTGTGTTCTTAAGGTTAAAGGAAACCTGATAGGCTGTGCACTAAACCCTATACACAGGTCTGCAGTGCTGGTAAACCTAAGTAAAATTATGCATTACTCATTCTGGTCCATGGTCCCATTGTAGAGTTAGAGCCTCTGTTGCCAATATGCAAATATGCCCCTTTGCGCAATGCAGACGGGAGTCGGTTCTCCAAGCTTTTCTTCCCCTGTCCCTTCTGCTGCTATGTGCCTATCCAATTCTAAATATGCATATTCTTTTCAGAGTGATCACGTGAGCATTGGCTCTCATGCCCTAAACATGTGACTGCTCTTAAGAGGATATGCATATTCAGAGGTGAACGGGCATATGGCAGCAGAGGGGATGGAGGTAGGAAAGATTGGAGAAGTGGCTCCCACCTCCATTACGCAAAGGAGCATATCTGCATATTAGCAGCAGAGGCTCCAAATCTAGAACAGGACCATGGATCAGAGTGGGTAATACATAATTTTACTCAAGCACAATCGCACTATAGCCCTGTGTATTGGGTTTAGTGCAGGCGAACAAGCTGTAAGTTTCCCTGTAACTATTTTATATATTGCTCCCTAATAATAATGAGAAGAATTATGTGTGCCCAGTTTTCACAGCAAAGTCAAAAAGCAAGCTGCAGAAAATGTCAGCTAATTGCTGAATGTGGTAAGTGAAAACTGGAATATTTTTTGTTTAGTTTTTTTATTCTCATTAGTTCTTATTTTTGTTCTAGTCTCCATCAAATTCCCCAGTGTAAGACTCACAGCAGAAGGCTGTAACACACACGGTAGTAGTGGATCCGCTGGACCTGTGGGGTAGATGACATGGGCCGTGCCAGGGAGTGGAGTCTAAGGTGCCACTGGTTTTCACCCAAAGCCGGATCGTCTTGCTGCGGCAGGCGGCACCCAGGTCGCTACCCCTGGCACGACTTGACCACACAGGCGGCTGAGGAGATACGAGGCACAGGAGGGATATGGCAAGTCGTGGCCAGGATAGCAGAAGGTCAGGACTGGCGGCACAGGTGCGAGGTCAGGAATGTGGCAGGAGGTCAAAAGGCACAGGAGCAAGGTCAGGTCACGGAACAAAGGGGTCTGGAACATGGCAAGGCAAGGACAAAACGCTTTGGCAAACAAATATCCGGCAGAGGTAAATGGGAGGTACAGATACTTATAGAAAAGGTGCATGTGTAAGTAATAATTAAATCTAAGAGCTCCTGTGCATGCGCCCTAGGAGGTGTGGGCACATGCGCTGGAGCTGCAAGAGGATCGGAGGGACAACTGACTGTGAAAGTGAGTAACGGGCTGAGATTCGCATACGGGCTCGTCCCGCTATGCGAATCACAGCCCTGTTGGCAGAAGAGGACAGAGCAGGGGAGCGCTCATGGCCAGTGTGTCTGGCCGGAGCGCAGAGCGTAACACTCAGTAATTAAGAGAATAATCTGGTATTGAAGTTTTTCTGGAATCAGTAACAATGTCTCTAATGGGATTCTAATAGTTTATATATCATGTAAATTACTTGTTTATGCACCAGAAGTTGCCATAAAAAATATTCCCATTTTTTAGGAAACCAGCCTGAATTTTTGTTAATACTGTACAATATCTCATCTACAAAAGTAGACTGCCTGATGTTTTGGCATTTTACTGAGTCAGGAAGAATTTTGTCTTCATATACATAAAGTCAGATGTGAGTTTATTGAACATAATCACTTTAGAAAATGGGAGAATCATAAATAAGGCATCTCCATAAGAAAATGCTCCACTCGGGAAGGGTATTTACATTTTTTACCAAGGATTCATCTGGCTACATCCACGGATGTCAAAGTTTTGCGACACCAAGGTTGTTTTCTGTAATACAAAAATGCTTTTGTATCTTGGATAATTTTACTCAAATAAAAACCTCCAGAGGTGACAGCAGCTGCGGTGATGTGTGAACGGCATTGGTCGTGCACGGTTTTCCGCAATTTATTTAAATACTACAGCTGTACAAATGTTGAGAGCATCAATCTGACCATGGACCTGACGAAGAGAGAATTATATCTCTCGAAACGCGTTGTCCCTGTAAATAAATAACCTATTTATTATATTTACGGTGTCCGTGGTTATTTCAAGTTGTCACTACTATAAAATTCGGTGGTCTGGTTGGTTTAAGAAATCCAAGTTCAAAGGAACAGGATGGGAAAAATGGGTTTAGTGGAGCACGCTCTGACTTGAGACAATGCTTTTCAACAGATATAATTCTCTCTTCGTCAGGTCCATAGACCTGATGAAGAGAGAATTATATCTTTCTAAATGCATTGTCCCTGTAAATAAAGAACCAGCTTGTTATATTTTCATTGTCCGCGGTTTTCTCAACTCAGTTTGCACCCCACTTTTCCCATTCTGTTCGTGTGAACTTGGATTTCTTGTAAACGGGAACCATTCCGCAAGATTGGTTCAGGTTAGAGGTAGCCGCCATGTAATTTAATACATGCTATCAAAAGTGTTGAGCTCTTAGCCCAACATAGCAAGGTGAGCAGATACACTTCTTTATGTACTATGTACCCCATCAGTACGGTTTTCTCCCTCTACCACCACCTGATGTTTATGTGCATGCATTGCATGTATTTATAGGATGTTCTTACCCCAGTACCCTATCTTTTCAGTTTCTTGTGATGTGGGTGTTTTTTTTTTATTTGATTACTTTGCATATGTTGAACAAACATACTTTTATTTTGTATGAATTTGTGCACAGAGGTATTCTTTGATAGATGTATAATTTTGGCATGTGTATCTGCTGGCTATGTTATTAATTATTGAGACATTTAAGTCTATTGGTGTAGAACATAGACTATTTATGTTAGAAGCATAATACATTTTCAATATACAAAGTTTGCTTGTAAGCTTTTGTATACTAAAAATAAAACATGTTCTTTGCTGTCAAAAAGGGAACCTTTTATGTTTAAGGGGTACTTTAGTGGAAAACTACTTCAGCTGCTGTATACTACAAAGGAAGTTCTTTTTTTTTTTTTCTGACCACAGTGCTCTGCTGACACCTCTGTCCATGAGCAGGATAGGTTTTCAATGGGGATTTGCTCTTGCTCTGGACAGTTCCTGACATGGACAGGGGTGTCAGCAGAGAGCACTGTGGACAGACAGAAAAGAAATTCAAAATGAACAGAACTTCCTGTGGGGCATACAGCAGCTGATAAGTACTGGACGGATTAAGATTTTTAAATAAAAGTAATTTACAAATCTGTTTAACTTTCTGACACCAATTGATTTTAAAAGAAAATTCACCGGAGTACCCCTATCTGTAGGTGCCATGTCTTAGAGAAGGAGGAGATGAGAAGATGATATATACAATACAGTACAATCTGCAGGTAAGGGTGCATTCACACCACGTTTTGTACATACGGGTGCTGCATCCGGCAGGGGGAGGGGCAAACTGGGCGCTTCCGTACCCTGGCCAGATCAGCCTGAGACTCCATTTACTTTAATGACCCCTAACATGTTATACAGCAGGGGAAGCTGAGCAGATGATATATGCAATACAATACAATCTGCAGGTATCATGTTAAAGAGCAGGAGGAGCTGAGCAGATGATATATACAATACAGTACAATATGAGGGCATCATGTTATAGAGCAGGATGAGCTAAGCAGATGATATATGCAATACAGTACAATCTGCAGGTATCATGTTATAGAGCAGAAGGAGCTGAGCAGATGATATATACAATACAGTACAATCTGCAGGTATCATGTTATAGAGCAGGAGGAGCTGCTGAGCAGATGATATATATAATCCAGTACAATCTGCAGGTATCATGTTATAGAGCAGGAGGAGCTGAACAGATGATACATACAATACAGTACAATCTGCAGGTATCATGTTATAGAGCAGGAGGAGCTGAGGAGATGATATATACAATACAGTACAATCTGCAGGTATCATGTTATAGAAGAGGAGGAACGGAGCAGATAATATATACAATAAAGTACAATCTGCAGGTATCATGTTATAGAGCAGGAGGAGCTGAGCAGATGATATATACAATACAGTACAATTTGCTGGCATCATGTTATAGAGCAGGAGGAGCTGAGGAGATGATGTATACAATACAGTACACTCTACAGGTATCATGTTCTAGAGCAGGAGGAGCTGAGCAGATGATATATACAATACAGTACAATCTGCAGGTATCATGTTATAGAGCAGGAGGAGCTGAGCAGATGATATATATACAATACAGTACAATCTGCAGGTATCATGTTATAAAGCAGGAGGAGCTGAGCAGATGATATATACAATACAGTACACTCTGCAGGCATCATGTTATAGAGCAGGAGGAGCTGAGCAAATGATATATACAATACAGTACACTTTGCATGCATCATGTTATAAAGCAGGAGGAGCTGAGCAGATGATATATACAATACAGTACAATCTGTAGGTATCATGTTATAGAGCAGGAGGAGCTGAGCAAATGACACATACAATACAGTACAATCTGCAGGTACCATGTTATAGAGCAGGAGGAGATGAGCAGATGATATATACAATACAGTACATTCTGCAGGTATCATGTTATGTCATGTTAATGTCCCTAACTTAATAGGACCACCCACCTGTCTACTTAACCCAGAGTAAGCAGAGATTTACACAAATAAATGACAAATAAACCTGAAACTTTTCCTCCAATCCTTTATGGTAAAATTTTAGCTCCTCCTGCTCTGTAACATAAAGCCTAAAGATAGGACTGTATTTTCAATGTAACAGGTTCTCTTTAAGCTGGCCATACATTTCAGATATAGTTATATCTCCTGATCTCCACAAACACCTGCATGCTCAGCTTGACTAAGCTAGCATGCATTCTGAATAAGGAGAGGGGGAGAAATTAAAGGGGTACTTTGGTGGAAAACATTTTTTTTAAATCAACTGGTGCCAGAAAGTTTAACAGATTTGTAAATTACTTCTATGTAAAATCTTAATCCTTCCAGTACTTCTCAGCTGCTGTATACTACAGAGGAAATTCTTTTCTTTTTGAATTTATTTACTGTCTGACCACAGTGCTCACTGCTGACACCTCTGTCCATGTCAGGAACTGTTCAGAGTACAAACAAATCCCCATAGCAAACCTATCCTGCTCTTTCCTGATATGGACAGAGGTGTCAGAAGAGAGCATTGTGGTCAGACTGCAAATAATTCCAGAAAGAAATACAACTTCTTGTGGAGCATACAGCAGCTGATAAGTACTGGAAGGATTACAAGGTCATCGGAGATACAAGGTCATCGGGGGTGTAGGATACACCCCCTATCAACCTCTGTATCTATGGGGAGGTGGCGAATTCGTCACCCCCCCAGGATCGCTGCTATTGTCCGGCCAATAGCAGCCGGCAGGGGAGGGGTTAACGGCCCATTCTCGCGGCTCTGCTTGCTCCCTGAGTTCATTCAGCGGCCAGAGCTGCGAGGAGCCAGGGACCCCCCCCACCTCTGTGAAGATCGGAGCCCCTCACAGAGGAAGACCCCCCTTAGAGCAGGGAGAGAGTACAGCCCCAGGGACAGGTAGGGTTAACCAGTAAAATAAAGTAAAAAAAAAAGTGTAAAAAAAAAAATAAAAAAATGTTTCCCCGACCCCCTAATAGGACCTAAAGGGTCCGCCACAATTTTTTTAGTGTGACCCGGGCCCTATTAGGGATTCAGGGCGCTGCATTTGGCCATTTTTTTTTTTTTTGGCCGCATCGCTTTTTTTACCCCCCATACAGTTAGTTACACCAATGATACACACTACATACTCACCCCCCCCCCCCCCCACACACACACTTCCGCCAGTATATTCCCTCGAAGCGGGCGCGGTATGGCGTGAAGCTCTATAAACTTTACGAGATTCCCGTATTGAACCCCCAGATTGTTCCCCTACTCTGGGTGTTAGCGAGAAAATCGTTTGGGAGCTTGTGCACCCTTTGCTGGATAAGGGTTACCACGTGTACGTGGACCACTTTTATACCAGCATCCCTCTCTTCACATCCCTTGCCGCCAGATCCACGTCCGCTTGTGGGACCGTGCGGAAAAACCAGAGAGGCCTCCCTCTAAATTTTCTGCAGACACCTATGCCCAAGGGTGAGTCCCGTGCCCTTACCCATGAAAACCTGTTGTTGGTCAGGTATAAGGATAAGAGGGATGTCCTTATGCTGACCACTATTCATGGTAACGGCAGCTTACCTGTCCCTGTGCGAGGTACGACAACACCGGTCCTCAAGCCCGATTGTATTCTGGACTACAATCGGTATATGGGGGGAGGTGATCTTTCTGATCAAGTCCTCAAGCCATACATGGCCATGCGGAAAACACGGGTATGGTACAAAAAAGTTGCGGTCTACTTGGTACAGGTTGACATTTACAACTCTTTTGTACTGTCCCAGTACGCTGGCAACACAGGGACATTCCTCCAGTTCCAAGAAGAAGTCCTAAAGGTCCTGATCTTTGGCGACCGGGAAAGAGCAGGCCGGACTTCCCAAGGAACTGGAGTTATAGGTGCCGGGATCGTCCCAGGCCAACACTTTCCAGGTGAGGTCCCCCACACTGGAAAGAAGGGACGATCCCAGAAAAAATGCAGAGTGTGTAACAGGAGGGGGATTCGGAAGGATACCACCACTCAATGTGACACTTGCTCCGATCATCCGGGCCTCTGCATTAAAAACTGCTTCAGGGGGTAGCACACTTCCATGCAGTACTAAATTTTCCCTTTTCATTTCAGTTTTCCATAATTTGACCCCAATGTACCATGTCCAGAGTACATTCCAAATTTTAACACTATAAAACCACTAAATTGCCCAAAAAAACTCATCAAAAAAAAAAACTGAGGAGACCTCTGGGGGTATTTTTTTCTCTGGGTCATGGGTCACTGAGTCACTATCATCGGGGACTTTTTTTGTTGCCTCAAATGCGCAGCGCTCTCTCTCCACCTGAGCGGGGTGCGCATTTGAGGCAACAGGTTAGGGACGGCCACACACGTCACATTCCCAGAATGATGATTCAGAGCATAGGGTTTGGGGCGGGCATATTTTTTAGTTTTTGCTATGCTCTGGGTCATCATTCTGGGAACATAACCTGTTTTATAATGTTATGTCCCACTGTACCCCATTTTAGTTATTTAGTGTACCCCAGTTATTTACCCCATGTAATGCCCCCTTGAGGGGGGATCCCACTGTTCTGGCTCCATAGGCCGCAATGCAGAAGCTCAAGGCCCCTGAATGCGACCTGCTCCTCTCAGACCAGTGTGCAAGCTGTTTACGCCCAGACTTGAGGTATGTCCTTACTCCAAAGAAATGTATTTACAAACTTACGGTGACATTTTCTCCTTTTACCACTTGTGAAAATGAAAAATTTGGTGTAACCCCAGCATTTTAGTATAAAAAAATCAAATTTTTCATTTTCACATCCCACTTCATGAATATTTATCAAGCACCTGTGGGGTGTGAAGACTCACTGTACCCCTTGTTATGTTCCTTGAGGGATGTAGTTTCCGAAATAGTATGCCATGTGTTTTTTTTTGTTTTTTTTGCTGTCCTGGCACCATAGGGGCAAAATTTGCTCTCAAAAAGCCAAATATGACTCCTTCTCTTCTGAGCATTGTAGTTCATCCGTAGTGCACTTCAGGTCAACTTATGGGGTAACTCCATACTCAGAAGAGATGGGGTTACAAATTTTGGGGGGTATTTTCCGCTATTAACCCTTGCAAAAATGTGAAATTTGGGGGGAAACACACATTTTAGTGAAAAATAGATTTTTTTTACATATGCAAAAGTCGTGAAACCCCTGTGGGGTATTAAGGCTTACTTTATTCCTTGTTACGTTCCTCAAGGGGTCTAGTTTCCAAAATTGTAAGCCATGTGTTTTTTTTTGCTGTTCTGGCACCATAGGGGCTTCCTAAATGCAACATGCCCCCCAAAAACCATTTCAGAAAAACGTACTCTCCAAAATCCCCTTGTCGCTCCTTCCCTTCTGATTCCTCTACTGTGCCCGCCGAACAATTTACATAGACATATGAGGTATGTGCTTACTCGAAAGAAATTGGGCTACAAACACAATTATAAATTTTCTCCTTTTACCCCTTGTAAAAATTCAAAAATTAGGTCTACAAGAACATGCAAGTGTAAAAAATGATGGTTAACACACTTACTGAATGTCATTTTGAATACTTTGGGGGGTGTAGTTTTTATAATGGGGTCATTTATGGGGTATTTCTAATATGAAGACCCTTCAAATCCACTTCAAACCTGAACTGGTCCCTGAAAAATTGTGAGTGAAAATTTGGCTAAAAATCGGAAAATTGCTGCTGAACTTTGAAGCCCTCTGGTGTCTTCGAAAAGTAAAAACACATCAATTTTATGATGCAAACATAAAGTAGACATATTGGAAATGTGAGTAAAAATTTTTTTTTTTGGGGAATATCCATTTTCCTTACAAGCAGAGAGCTTCAAAGTTAGAAAAAAGCAAAATTTTCAATTTTTTCATAAAATTTGGGGATTTTTCACCAAGAAAGGATGCAAGTTACCACAAAAATTTACCACCATCTTAAAGTAGAATATGTCACGAAAAACAATCTCAGAATCAGAATGATAAGTAAAAGCATTCCAGAGTTATTAATGTTTAAAGTGACAGTGGTCTGATGTTCAAAAAACGCTCTGGTCCTAAGGTGTAAAATGGCCTGTTCCTTAAGGGGTTAAGTACCATGTCCTCGCTGTCCCTGTCCAAGTTGGTCTGGCAATGTTAATGTTGGTATCATAGTCTGCTCATATTGCTGCACTTGGGGCCAGCTGTCTTCAGTTATGTGACCTGAATAACTGCTGTAGGACCTTCCTTGATATTGAGGGTGGGGAGGGCAATTGCCAGATGTGTGTGCATCTGCTACTCCACCCTTGTTGAGCGGCCAGGCTCGGCAACTTGGTCCTGTAAGCCACAATGACATGGAAGGTCTTATTCCGGTGTAGGGCTCGTCCTGCTTACATGTCCTTGGCACGCTCTGGCCCCCACCTTCCTGGACATGGGCAAGTGATGGCCCGCTTTGCTGTGGCCAGTGATTGTCTAAGTGTCCTGGAGGGTGGGGTCCGGAGAGTGCAGAGAACGGGTAAGTAGGACAGGCCCCATTCAGGAGATAGCGTTTGGATCTCCCACGATCAAATACTTATCCCCTATTCTGTGGATAAAAGATAACAAGAAATTAGTATTAGTTTTCAACCAGGGGCAGGCAAACACAATCAATCTATCCGTTTTTCATTGTAATAAATCTCTCTCCTTTGATCAAAACTGGCTTTTAGATGAAATGTATCTTACGTAAAAGGAGATAAAATCAATTGTATAATTAAAACCTTTATCACCTGCAGCATTTAGTTGGTACATGAAACAATGGCTTTTGCAATTGCCTAATTGTCCTGTCACTCCCTTCCTATCTACGACGATGTGGACCGTGCCCATGAATCCTAATGAAGTATTATTTACATCTTCACTTCCTGACCGCACTTGTTGACTTTTTGTATTCTTATTATCACCTTCCTTCATTATTATTACTTATTTTCACATTGTATGTATAATTAGGGGGAGATTACTCCAGAGAGTTTCATATGAAACAATGTGATTAGGTTCCAGGAACGTATGCAGCACTGATCATTCTACTAGAGACTTAGTATATTTTATGCTTCAACCCCTTAAAGGGGCACTCCACTCCTAGACATCTTATCCCCTATCTAAAGGATAAGGGATAAGATGTCTGATCGCGGGGGTCCCGCCGCTGGACATCTTATCCCGTATCCTTTAGATAGGGGATAAGATGTCTAGGGGTGGAGTACCCCTTTAAAGATCAGCCTGTTTAAGGCCTCATGGACCAAGCTTTTTTGCATTTTTTTATTCAAAAAGCACTGTTTTGACATTTTGATTTTTAGTTTTTTTTTTTTCTTTATTTTTCCATCAATCTAGATGTTTGGTATATATGTGACAAATAATTTATAGATTTTTTTTTTATAAAATGGAGAAACAATACCAGACCCATGTGATCAGACATCTTATCCCCTAAGATCATTAAGGCCGGAATACCCCTTTAAGTGTCAATATAATTTGTATACAGTATCTGTACACTAGAAACTTTTTATGGAAAAAAAAGTTATCTTTGTGTTTCTCTACTTTGATGGCAATAACAATTTCATTTCCTTATCTATGCAGAAGTATTGATTGTTTTCTCCATTAATTTGTTGACAGTATTGATTGTCTTTATTCTACAGATTTTTATGATGGATCATATTTTAAACATAAAATATTTTTTATGAAAAAGGATTTGCTTTTCAAAACCTCCAGTGGTCAATTCTAGCAGCTTAAGTAGTTGGTTAGGCCAGTATTATAGAGCCGAGCGGTTTCACATTCGTCACATATCCAATTATCACGCTAATGAACAAAGTGATTGCGGTCACATTACACAATATTTATCATACATTCACATTACGCATATCTTTTTCCATACTACGTATATGTGGTGGCCCAGTACGGGAGGTGTTAACCCGAACACTGGCTGCCCTGTCAGGCAGCCTCCCTACAGTGTCCTCTGGGACCCCCTTGCATCTTTCCCCCATGTAAATATGTTTGATATGTATTAAACTGTTTAATGTGTGAAGAAAGCGTTGTCACTTTAAGACTGTGTACCATGTGAGCTGTCATGTGATTGTTACCCAGGAGGTACCAGTGACCAGGTGACTTAAGGGTGCCCAATGGGACCCCCCCAGAGCCTTCCCCATATAAGCCCTGGGTGGAGCCTCTGCTCTCTCTCTTGCTTCCTTCTGAGGTCCAGTCAAGTCGTGCCTAAGTTTGTGTCCGAAGTCATAGACAGCCTCACGTCCAGTCTGCAGCCACAAGCTACAAACCTACAAGTAACCACAGTCACAGTCTTGTCGGTCACAAGTCAGTCAAGTCAAAGTCATCTGTCTAGTCAATGTGGCCTGCACTAAACTGTCCACATCTACTACAAGTCCCAGCAAGCCCTTAAGGTCTCTGAAGTCACTAGTCACCTTCGTGGGTCTGGCTGAACTGTATAGACTTTTCCACCTGTCTAACCTCAGTAAAGCTACCGTTCTCCATAACTTGGCGTCGGAGTCATTATTGCCCCGTGCCTAGCCCAGGATCCAGCGGTATACTTTCGGGTGGTATTGAGGATAAACCACGCCCTGGCATCACGAATACAAGGGGTCAATCCCATCTGCCCCTAAGGTAATTCCATCTGCCCTGCATCATACCCCATACCACATATACATGTCACCATAACATGTACGCTATGCTCCCATCTCCACAAGTATACGTTACTAGAACTGACATATTGTACTTCACATCATAACTGATAAACCATGCATCAATGTTACAATAACTCTTATACAGTGCTTTATGTTACTATAGAGGATATTTGTGCATTGAATTCACCACAGCTGATATATCGGGCATTAATGTTGTTATAGGTGAACGTGGTTTTGTTTATATATCTTTCACATCGTACATCCGTGTTACTATAGCTGATATCCTGTGCTTTAATGTTATTAGTGCTAATATTCTGTGCTTTATGTTACTATTGCTGATATACTGTGCATTAATGTTTTAGGGTTAATATCTTGTTCTTTACATTAGTAACGTTACCATAGCCGATACCCAGTGTATTAATATTATAATTGATATTCGGTGTTGACGTTACTATAGCTGATATATATATGCTTACTTTACTATAGCTGATATATATGCTTTCCTTACTATAGCTGATATATACTTACATTACTATAGCTGATATATATACTTACATTACTATAGCTGATACACATATATACTTACTTTACTATAGCTGATATATATGCTTTCCTTACTATAGCTGATATATACTTACATTACTATAGCTGACATATGTATTTACATTACTATAGCTGATACACATATATACTTACTTTACTATAGCTGATATATGTACTTACATTACTATAGCTGATATATGTACTTATATTACTATAGCTGATATATACTTACATTACTATAGCTGATATATGTACTTACATTACTATAGCTGATATATACTTACCTTACTATAGCTGATATATACTTACATTACTATAGCTGATATATACTTACCTTACTATAGCTGATATATGTACTTACATTACTATAGCTGATATATATGCTTACATTACTATAGCTGATATATGTACTTACATTACTATAGCTGATATATATGCTTACATTACTATAGCTGATATATATACTTACATTACTATAGCTGATATATACTTACCTTACTATAGCTGATATATGTACTTACATTACTATAGCTGATATATGTATTTACATTACTATAGCTGATATATATGCTTACATTACTATAGCTGATATATATGCTTACATTACTATAGCTGATATATACTTACATTACTATAGCTGATATATGTACTTACATTACTATAGGTGATATATGTACTTACATTATTATAGCTGATATATACTTACCTTACTATAGCTGATATATACTTACATTACTAGAGCTGATATATACTTACCTTACTATAGCTGATATATGTACTTACATTACTATAGCTGATATATGTACTAACATTACTATAGCTGATATATGTACTAACATTACTATAGCTGATATATGTACTTACATTACTATAGCTGATATATACTTACCTTACTATAGCTGATATATGTACTTACATTACTATAGCTGATATATACTTACATTACTATAGCTGATATATGTACTTACATTACTATAGCTGATATATGTACTTACATTACTATAGCTGATATATACTTACATTACTATAGCTGATATATGTACTTACATTACTATAGCTGATATATGTACTTACATTACTATAGCTGATATATACCTACCTTACTATAGCTGATATATGTACTTACATTACTATAGCTGATATATGTACTTATATTACTATAGCTGATATATACTTACCTTACTATAGTTGATATATGTACTTACATTACTATAGCTGATATATACTTACATTACTATAGCTGATATATGTACTTACATTACTATAGCTGATATATACTTACATTACTATAGCTGATATATGTACTTACATTACTATAGCTGATATATGTACTTATATTACAATAGCTGATATATACTTACCTTACTATAGTTGATATATGTACTTACATTACTATAGCTGATATATACTTACATTACTATAGCTGATATATGTACTTACATTACTATAGCTGATATATACTTACCTTACTATAGCTGATATATACTTACATTACTATAGCTGATATATACTTACCTTACTATAGCTGATATATGTACTTACATTACTATAGCTGATATATATGCTTACATTACTATAGCTGATATATGTACTTACATTACTATAGCTGATATATACTTACCTTACTATAGCTGATATATACTTACATTACTATAGCTGATATATACTTACCTTACTATAGCTGATATATGTACTTACATTACTATAGCTGATATATATGCTTACATTACTATAGCTGATATATATGCTTACATTACTATAGCTGATATATATACTTACATTACTATAGCTGATATATACTTACCTTACTATAGCTGATATATGTACTTACATTACTATAGCTGATATATGTATTTACATTACTATAGCTGATATATATGCTTACATTACTATAGCTGATATATATGCTTACATTACTATAGCTGATATATACTTACATTACTATAGCTGATATATGTACTTACATTACTATAGGTGATATATGTACTTACATTATTATAGCTGATATATACTTACCTTACTATAGCTGATATATACTTACATTACTAGAGCTGATATATACTTACCTTACTATAGCTGATATATGTACTTACGTTACTATAGCTGATATATGTACTAACATTACTATAGCTGATATATGTACTTACATTACTATAGCTGATATATACTTACCTTACTATAGCTGATATATGTACTTACATTACTATAGCTGATATATGTATTTACATTACTATAGCTGATATATATGCTTACCTTACTATAGCTGATATATATATGCTTACATTACTATAGCTGATATATGTACTTACATTACGATAGGTGATATATGTACTTACATTATTATAGCTGATATATACTTACCTTACTATAGCTGATATATACTTACATTACTAGAGCTGATATATACTTACCTTACTATAGCTGATATATGTACTTACATTACTATAGCTGATATATGTACTAACATTACTATAGCTGATATATGTACTTACATTACTATAGCTGATATATACTTACCTTACTATAGCTGATATATACTTACATTACTATAGCTGATATATACTTACCTTACTATAGCTGATATATGTACTTACATTACTATAGCTGATATATACTTACATTACTATAGCTGATATATGTACTTACATTACTATAGCTGATATATGTACTTACATTACTATAGCTGATATATGTACTTACATTACTATAGCTGATATATACTTACCTTACTATAGCTGATATATGTACTTACATTACTATAGCTGATATGTGTACTTACCTTACTATAGCTGATATATGTACTTACATTACTATAGCTGATATATGTACTTACATTACTATAGCTGATATATGTACTTACATTACTATAGCTGATATATGTACTAACATTACTATAGCTGATATATGTTTACCTTATTATAGCTGATATATACTTACCTTACTATAGCTGATATATACTTACCTTACTATAGCTGATATATGTACTTACATTACTATAGCTGATATATGTACTAACATTACTATAGCTGATATAT